>NW_024426774.1:78414390-78464228 GCF_017311325.1 Ursus maritimus
CACAGGTTCTCTGTGTCTTGGCCACAGCCACATTCTCCCTTGGCTTCAGTGGCCACTTGTGCAGGTGATACTTAAAATATTTGACAACCGGCAGGAGATGAGCACCAACCAATCAGAACAGATGCTATAGTATCTGTTGCTGGACCATGAGGATCTCTAAGGAGCCCCAGGAAAGGCATGGTAGCAGAGGGCAGAGAGTCAGGGCTTCAGTAAATGATATTTATCAACTAGTGGAGACACGTTTCCATATTTAGCCGCAGTGCTCCTTATGGACTGAATATCCAGCTCCAGGTCACCTTGTCCTTCATCACGGCAGCCCCAGATTAACCCAGATCTCAGTTTATCTCCTATTCCCCAGGGGAAGCACAGGGAAATAGCTGGATTTCTTCCCCATCAGCCTAGCAGGTCTTCTGTGTCTTTGTACTTGGGTTTTGAACTCAAAATCAGGAGGGGGCCAATATGCCTACTTCCTCTTGTGGTTTCCTTCCTTTAACCCTGGAGCCCCCCAAAGCCTCTTCTTCTACTTCCCCTTCCTACCAGGAAGGAATATGTCACATGCACTTCCTTCCCTCCTTTCTGAGGAGGACTTCACTCTTCCTTTTTCTTTGGGCCATAGCGGCAGAAGAATTGAAAATAGCAAGAAGAGAAATACACTGGAAGGTAATTAAATTCTTATCCTCATCACATACATTATGCATTGTCCAAACTAGAGAAAGAGGTTTCTGAGCAAAATTAAACTGTTCTTCGTGGTTCAGGGAAATTGTCATGAACGTCAGGTGTTTTGTGCTGTAACACCCTGATACCCTCAGTCGGGCACAGGGAGGTGGAGGGGACCACTGGTGTCTGCTCGAACGGCTTCCGATTGCTATACTTTTTGATTCTTGCACTGTCTTAATGTTTTTCTTTTCTTTTTTCCCCTTGCATCTATCTTAATGTCTTTCTGTCTCCTGTGTTATTGGGCCATCAGCTGCCTCTCCCTTCCCTGTGTGCTCTCTTCTGCCAGCCCAGTCCCTCTTTCTAATTTGCTGCTTCTAATCTGCTTTTTGATGAAGCATTCTGGGCGCGGACTGCTGCATAACAAAGTGCCCCGGAATTTAGCAGCTTACAGCAAACATTTTATTATAACTCACATATTCTGTAGGTCATGAATTTGAGAGGGGCTCAGCTAGGTGATTCTTCTGTTGCACGTGGTTTGATTGAATTCAAGCAGTGGCACTCGGCGAGTGAATAGACTCTTCTGGGGAGTCTAAGATGGCTTTACTCATATGGCTGGTGCCTTTGAGGGGATTCCTGTGAGGCCAGACATAGCTGGAACTGTAAATCAGACCCCCTACATGTGACCACCCCTGTGAGGTGGTCTCAGGGTAGTTGGACAGCTTACATGGTGGCTGGATTTCCCCAGAGCAAGCATCCCAAGGATGCCAGGTAGAAGCGTTCACCTAGCATCATTCTGTTGGTTAGACTCCAGTCACAGGCTGGCCCACATTCAACGGAGGTGAGTTGGACTCCACATTTTGATGGCTTAGTGGCGCAGTCACATTGCAGAAGACCACATAGGATGGGAGATACTGTTGTGGCCATCCTTAGAAACTATAATTGCCACTCTGAGAAGCGGCAACAGTCATAGACACAGAGAAAGAGGTTCTGCAAGAGAGCTGCCGAGGTTCTTCTGTGAGTAAAATATCCATGCCTTTGTGCCAGGATCTGATTGGCTCTCTTTCAGCTGTTCAGGTCTTTTGTCTTGTTTCCTCTGTCCGAGTTATATTTCAGAGGACAAGTTTTCTGGATGACTGATAATTCAAATATCTGAGGCGTTTACTACATACACTCAGATTATAGGAGGTTGAAAGCCACCTTCAGCTTAAAGGGTATGCTTCCTGTCCCATGCCAGCACAGAGTGTCCAGTTCCTAGCTAATGTTACCCAGCGGGTAGCCCAACAGAGCTAGAACTCCCATCCCCAGGAGAACTAAGAAGTCTTGAGTCCTGGCTCTGCTATTTGCTGGATTTGGGACTTATGCAAGTGAGTTGATGAGATTTGGTGGTTATCTATTAAGGCCCCTGACTTGGTGCTTAAGAAATTGAAGGGCTGAAGCCTAAGTGCAAATTCCAGATGAATTTAGAAACCGCAGGACTTATAGCTGCTGGAAGGGACGTGGGAGCTCTCAGCAGCTCAGCCCTTGTATTTACTTGAGAGATGAAGAAACTGTGACCCAGATTGGGTAAATTGCTTAGTGTCTGTCCTAAGCTCACATAGCTAGTTAATGATAGAGTGAATCCAGCTTCCAGGAATCCTGCTCTATGTGCTTAAAGGCTCTACCATGAAGATGTCCGTCTGAATGAAAGCATCAGAATGCCATGGTAGGCGCTGACTGTGTGTGCATGTATTTATGACTGCGTGTTTACATGTGGAACACACTTCTGTAATATGGATTTAGGCTTCAGGCTTATTGATTCCACTAGGTAAAGTTGAACACCTTTCTAACAGTAACTGGTGTTAGGTAAATTATCGCCTATGATACCCAATGTTCTCCAGCTGTGGGATGGACCTTCAGCAGAACTTAGTAAGAAAGCATACAGTGGAAGCTCTGACTTCTCCCTCAGTTCTGTCCGTTGTGTGCTCCTGAGAAAGTTACTCACACCCTGAGCTTTGGGGTCTGCATCTGTAAAATGCTGACGAGAGCCACCACTTGTCGAGTGCTTTCTCTTTGCCAGCACTGTGCCAACCTCTGTACATATCACATGCCAACTGACCCTCCCGTGCTACATGCCAGGCTGCAACCATCTTACAGATCAGCAGACTGAGCCCTCAGAGGCAGTATGATCTACCCCCTGGCACCGAACCATCCAGCTAGCCCACAGGGGAGGCAGGACTCACGCTTGCTCTATCAGACTCTCAAGTCCATGTGCTTTTCACAGTGCTCTACTGTAGAGACTCCCTAACTCTCAGGACTGCTGCGACATGCAGCTAGACTTCTGAGCTGCCTCCTGGGGTGGAAGGTGACCAAGGAGTAGAGCTTAGGGGAAGGCACATTTGCATTCTGAATTGACAGAAGTTTCTGATCATGTGTACTTTCCAAGACTGGAAGGGTCCGTGTAATTGAGGGGTAAGCTTGGCCATCTACGGAGGATGCTGTGTTTGGGAAGACTGTTAGGGTGGGCTGCTAAGCTTGATGGCTTGTGGAGCCCCCTCCAGCTCCGGGTTCTGGTGCTTCTGCAGAGCAGAGAAGGAGTACCAAGGCTGAAGATTGTGTTGACTCAGATTTGCATTCCACTTTTTCATTGCATTAGCTCTGTGGCCTTGGCTAAGTTACTTAATGTATCTGAGTCTATTTCCATTGCTTCATGTTTATAATGGGGATGATGCACTCTACCAGGCTCATTAGTTTTGTCCTCTGGAATTGCTCAGAGCAGAAAATTCCTCTTACACAAGTATCAGGCTGGGAGGACTTGAAGCCTGGTGGATTCATACCGTGGGTGCCAAGGTCCTCATGGCTGGAGCTTCCACATCAACCATTTTGCAGGAGGATGGCAATTACTCTGAGCTAGAGGAGTGGCCTTGTGGGGGGCTAGCCTTCTAGAGGGCCTGATGCAGGAAGAAGGTAAAGAAAGTGTCTTTGGTTGATGGGCCAGTCTGCTGGGGGCTCTGGATGATTCAGCCTTACTGGGAATGCAAAGTGTGAACAGAGGATTCGAATGAGTGGGGAGATGAGTTGGGTTGATTTACCGTATCTCTTTGTCAATGTGTTTTGGGGCAGAAATTGGCGAAGTCCCAAAGGTTTGACTGGAAAAGCACTTTTAGAGAGAAGGGATACTTGTTGCCAGAAAGTAAAACACAAGAGAGCCTGTAGCCCTTAATGGAGCCAAGTCTTAGCTTCTCTAAGTTTTCCCTTTGAGAATGAGCCCATCATGGCCTAAAGATGGGTCTTCCTGTGCCATGGCTCTCAGGAAACAATCCTGTCTCCCCAGACCCCACCAGGGTCAAGGACATTGAGGTGTTCTCATTCTGACACGGCCATGCAGACCAGAAACAGTCCCACCATGCTGCACTGAATTCCTCAATTGTGGGTGCATGTGTGTATGTTGTGTGTGTGTGCGTGCGTGCGTGTGTGTGTGTGTGTGTGTGTGTGTGTTGGGGAAACTAGCCTCTCTCTTTTCTGTAGAACCAAAAATAATCTGTGGACAATCCATCAAGGGTTCTTCTTTGTGCCAGTATGTTTTCAAAAAAGCTGCCTTAAACCTGGTCTTATATTTCTCTGCCTCTAGTGTCAGAGAGGCACTATTTATTTATTTATATTTATTTATATTATATGATATTATTTATTTATATTTCCTTATTCCCCCAATTCTTCATATCCTGTGCTTTCCAGAGACTGAGTTCAAAATACTTCTTATTTTGCTTCTGCTTTGAATTTTAAAAAATTTCCAAGCTTCACTTTGATGCAAATATTTATTTTCCCAT
This sequence comes from Ursus maritimus, assembly GCF_017311325.1. Lineage (NCBI taxonomy): Eukaryota > Metazoa > Chordata > Mammalia > Carnivora > Ursidae > Ursus > Ursus maritimus. The sequence goes on from NW_024426774.1 coordinate 78,418,851, forward strand.
GGGTGTCAAAAGGTTTTATAACATATGCTTGCCACAACACGTGTCGGTTTTTAGGGATTTATTTTACAAACTGGAGGTGACGAATGGTATGCGTCAGGCCTGATAACTATTTGACTTCATTAATATTCAAGATCTGTCACCTTTGGTTTGCTTTTTTGGATGACTAGACCTCCTGACTCAGATGGACAGCTGCCTACAAACTTCCGGTAACAAGGTGAAAATAGAAATAAAGATACGTTTAATCTCAGTGAATTAAGAGATATATTAAAATATACTATAGAGTAAGATGTTGAATCACTTTAAATGCCTGAAGATTTATCTCTGGAGCTATCATTCTATCACTTACCAATTTGTTCTTAGTCTGCTGAAAAACGTGTTCCTCCGTGCATTCTAAAGTCTTTAGGGGTGAAGTTTGAGGATGTCTGCAACTTTCCTGTGTTCAGGGGAAAAATATGTTTATATATGTGCGTGTGTGTGTGTGTGTGTGTGTGTGTGCGCGCGCGCGCGTGTGTGTGTGTGGAGGGAGAGAGAGAGAGAAAGGGAATAACGCAAAATGTTAACAATTGGTGAATCAAGGTGAAGTACGTACTGGTGTTATACCATTCTCTCACCTTTCTAGTCTAATGGAACTTTTCAAAATTCAATGAGAAGGTGAAGCAAACAGCTACACACTCTTAGGCTATACGTACCGTCCGTGATCAGGAGACTGAGCCCAGGGAGCTGGGCTCTGTGTGGTGCCAACAGTTCTTCCCACCTTACTGTGTTCTTTCTCCTTCTTGAACTCGTTACACATTGTTGGTTATTTCCTTCTGCCCGGCCCTGCTTTTCGTCTCATTCCTCTGTTTTCAAACACTAGGTGTATGACTACAAAAAAAGAAAAGAAAAGTCACTCATATTCTTGGAACCAGCTGCCTTTAAAATTTCTTTCTTTCAGTAGGAAGGTCAACTCAGATGCAAGCAGAAATTTCAAATTGTCTCTAATTTAAAGATACATTGAAAGAAAGTAGGGCAGGAGAGGAATGTTTTGCTGCAAACCTCTGCCGAATGACTTCTTTTTCTTTTGAGCCTGCCAAAGACTTACTACTTCCCACACGATGGCAATTTTGGTTCCAGCCTTTTCCTGGGGTTCTGATTATTAAAAATGATCACTACTCTGTGTTTGTGGTTTAATTGCCTGAAGCCACTTCCTGAAGAGGTCACAGTAAAGCAGCTGTTTTGCCAACACAGTTGGAGGGAAACCAACACGATTCCCTTGGCTGCAGGGGTCCCTGAGAGGTGGGGTTGGAGGAGGGCTGAGGGTTGATGGGGAATGGGCATTGCTTGAGGAGGACAACATTTTAGGATTTCGTTCCACTGGAACAGGGTCCTTGTTGAAACACCTCTACTTCTCACCCTGACCCACACCTGTGATTTTGAGAAGAGGGTTAATGTCCAAGGCACTTTGAACACCTGAAACACCTGAAAAGGAAATCGAGGGGCCTAGATTTCTCTAGGACCCTTTCTGCTCTGTAGCTCCGTGAAGCCTCAGCTAACAACTACCCCGGGATGGACACAGCCTGACTTTCTGACATAAAAATAATTTTAAACTTGGTTACAAACCACATAATTCAAGGCTAAGCCTGCACCTGACTTGGGGGTGCTCCCATCCAAAGGGAGGCTGCTCAGATCCCCCTGCCTTTGAGTTGAAATGACTTCTTAGGTCAATCTGCAGAAACTGTTTGAAACTGTTGAGTATCAGAAAGAGGACTGGTGACAACCCTACCTGGAAGGGCTCCTTCCCCTGGGGTCCTTTTCAAAATTTGGAAAGTTTGCATATTGGGATTAGGTTTTGGCTGTGTATGGCAGGAAGCCTAAACATGTAAAAAAAAAAAAAAAGTCTAGGGTGGGAGAGCAGTTCCAGGAAGCCAAGACACCAAGGACTCATGCTCCTGTCTTGTTGTCCCAGGGCTGTAAGCAAGTGGCATGCGCCTTGTGGCCCAACATGGTGGCTGCAATCCACCCACCACATCCATACTGTGCCAGCAGAAAGGAAGAGCAGTGGAGACTGTGAAGTCTTTTGAGGAGACTTTTAAGTCAACTTCCCAGGAGAAGCCTACTTTTCCACCTATGTTTTATTGGCCTTAATTCTGTCATGTGGCCACTTTTAGTTGCAAGGGAGGATGGGAAATGTAGTCTTTGTGTGGTCTAGTGATGTGTCACGGTGAGTCAGGGGTTCTATAATTGGGGAAGCAGGGAGGATGGATATTAGAGGGGAAACTAGCAGCATCTGTCATCGAAACTATATTTTTGAAGAGTAAGGGCTTTGGAATCAGTAAGTCCTTGGTTTAAACTTTAATCCCTGCTTACTGACTGTTAAGATATTAGTCAAGCTACATAACCTCCTTAATCTCATCTATTAAATGATCTGTCAAATTGGCATGATATTCACATGATGGGGGTAAAATGAGAGAATAGATGCTCAGTGTTCAGCTCCGTAGCTGTCACTATTGCACGTGTCCCTGTGTCACCATCTTTGACTTCATTCACTTATTCGGATCTGTGGTTTTGGTTATAAATGTGTATTTGATTTCAACTTCTTTCATATTCTTTCTAGAGAACCAGTGAGTCTGGCTGGGACCAGTACAGTTGGGGACATGAGACGCTAATGCGGGTGCAGAGGACAAGCAACTTGGTCAAAGTTGATGTGACGTTTATGCTAATCAAGTGGCCTGGTTAACCTGAGGCTGGGGTTAGTGGTTAAAGTTACAGGAAATATTTGTGTTTCAGAAACGTGTGAATGATAGGACCGTGCAGAAGCAGGAAGAGTTTAGGGGAAACAGCTCCGGGGCAGACACCCAGCTAAGGGGAAAATCTCAGGTCATTCACTACCCACTCCGGCTCCTCATCATCAGAGGGGGCGTTCAGACTGCAGCTCTGAGCACATGGCTTCTAATGAGCGAGGGTGTCTAGCATGCAAGGGCTACTTCCTCAGTTTGCCAACCCTGCCCTGGCTACTTAACGGCCGTTGGGTTTACTTTGAGACATTCAGAATGATATCTGTTCCAGGAACAGGGAACAAGTTAAATTTTACGGAAATTGGGGAGGGGTGGTGGGAGGCAATTTTTTTTCTTTTTTTTTCCTGGACTCACTCATCACTACCAAATCTCTGCTAGGTTTCTGATCATAAATATTCCCTGGTATTTTCTGGAACTGGATATCTTGTAGGCCTTTAGGGCTATGAATAAGACCAGGCCTCTGTTCTCAAGGCTGTCTCCAGCCTTGGGGAGCCAGACAAGAAACAGGCATGGTAAGTGTCTTGGTTGTTCCCACGTGTTTCCTCTCAGGCCTAACTTGGGACTCCTCCCCCTAGAGGTGAGGGTAATTTCCCCGCCCTACTGATGGCAGCTCTGGCACGGGACTTGCTTTGGCCAATGGAATGTGGGGCAGACCGGAGTGAGCTCGTTCTGGGCAGGGCGTGGAGTGCTCTTGCCCACATTGCTTGCGTTTTTGCCACAGCACAGAGGAGGATCCTCTCCCAGGCAGTCATAGGTTCAGGGAGGATGAGGGACACATGGAGCCGACTTAGACCCCACCAAAAGCCTGGAGCCAAGCCTAACCCAGCCTGATCTAGGTCAGCCAACCCCCATCCGATCCACAGACTTGAGAGCCAGAATCGTTTTACCCCATTGGCCTGATCGCCATGGCAATTGTTTTACACATTTCAGTGTTGCGGTGGCTTGCTGGCAGATTGTTGTGGCATCGGTGAGCTAATACAACAGGTACTTACGATATGGTGTGAGAAATGCAGGGGGGTACAGAGGGCACCTGCGGCTCTGGTCTCGGGGAGGTATGTGGCTAGGAGTGCTTCATAAACTTGTGTAAGTTAAACACTGTTTGGACCTTATTTTGCTCCCCCCGCCCCGGGATGCTCTACACCAGAGAGTTAGGGTTATAGGTAATCCGTCAGTGTATGTTGGACTTGTACGTAAAGTCAGAGCTAATCCATAAAGACAATAGGAAAAGTTCTCCAACAAGTAAAATAGGAGGACCTTTTGACTTCTAGTGATTAATTCACTCACTCATTCATTCATTCATTCATTCATTCATTCAACAAATAGAAGTTAGGGATACAGCTGTGAATAAAATAAAGTAGGATCTTTGAGCCCATGAGCGGGCATTCCAGAGGAAGGATACACGGTTGATGATGAATGTCGTAGAGAGCAATAGAGCAGGAAAGAGAAATGTGGAGCATTGAGGCCGAAGGGTGGTGCAGTTTTACACAGGAAGGTCAGGGAAGACCTCACCACGAGTGATGCTTGGGTAGAGCCCTGAAGGAGGAGAGAACTTGAGCAGTGGCCATAGCTGAGGAAAGAGCATCTCAGCCCAGGGCAGGGAATGCTAAGGCGCACTTCAGGAGAAAGAGACAGGATTCGGAACATCTATTCCAAGACACCTTCTAAGTGCTCTGGGGATTTCATGTTTAGCGTGCTCAGTGAATATAGCTACTGAGGAGAAACTCCAAAACTTTGGCGTTTTCTTGTTAAAAAGTCTGGGCAAAAAGGTTTTCATCATCAGGTGAAGCCTCTAGAACCTGCTGCTGGGACCATCTTCAAGGTGTTCTCTCCTTAGCTGTGTGTGGCTCCTGGTGACCCCTCCATATCCTCCTTAGGCTACGGAGTGCTGGACCTGAGATCTCTACCTCCTTTGTCCTCCAGAAGTTTCCAGAAACAATGTTCATCTTGTACATGTTGATAATGAGTATTTCAGCCTTCACCATTCAGCCTGAGGAACACACAGGTAAGAAAGGAATCTTTCAGCTGAAGAGGGCTTGCCTGCAGCTTCTCTGGGGAAAGCAGGTTTATCTAGTGAAGTTTGTTGTTTTCAAAGAGCAAGGTGGGACAGATGCTTTCTCCTGCCCAGCTCCTCTGTTGCATGGTGCTTGCTCTGGCCATCAGTTATTCCTGCCAAAGAGTGAGCCAAGGAAGTGGTGTTTTGCCCTCAAAAAATAACACATGTCTTGTCACAATGAAGCTATTTTTCTGTCTGAACTGAGCCAAGATCTACTTTGAATGTTAAGGAGTCAACAAGTGAAAAACACGACCCAAATATTTAATCATTTTTTGTCACCATGTGAAGCGTAACTTTTCCCACAAAATTTAAATTGTAATGGACAGAAGCCCTAAAGTTGTTTTCGGGAGTTTTGAAGTCATTGTAACAGGAGGGGTTAATGGGGCCCCAGGGTGCAGGCCACTTGTTAGGGGCACGCGGCTTCTTCAGATGTGCCCATCAAAGGAGGTTTTGGACCCAAAGCCTGACTGTGGTCTCCTTGTCCTTTGGTAGCTGCAGAAAACTGCCAATTTCTTGGCAAGCATTTCAAAACTGACTTCAGGGTGGAAGGGGAGCCTGTGGTCCTGAGGTGCCCCCAGGTGCAGCTCTGGTTGTGGGCATCTGTCAGCCCCCACGTCAACGTGACATGGCGTAAGAACGATTCTGATGGAACGATCCCAGGGGAAGAAGAGACGCGAATGTGGATCCAGGATGGTGCTCTCTGGATCTTGCCAGCCTTGCAGAAAGACTCTGGCACCTATATCTGCACTGTCAGGTAAGCCCCCACAACCCCTGGGACTAGGGTAGGGAGTGGGTCTTCTTCCAGAATGGGCATCTGCACGATTCTTCAGTGATGACCTGGATTTCAAAATCTAGTGTATAGGTGACAATCTACCTTTTGTCCTCTTCACTGTTCCTGAATACCTCCTACCCGAGAGCCTTCCCCAGATGCCTTCATGGCTTTTTCTCTCCCTTCATTGAAGTCTTTGCTCAAATGTCACCTGTTCAGAGAGGACTTCCCTAGGTATTTACCTAAACCAGTACTCCTGACACTCTCTCTCTTTCCCCTGCTGCTATTTTCCCTCACTTGACACACATGTGTTTACATATTTAACATTGTCTACCCCATTAGAATGTAAACTCTAGGTCGACAGGGACTTGATCCATTTTGTTCATGCCTGCATCCATATGGACAGAAGAAATTGATGTAGAACACTGGATGAGACTGTAGGAAAGCGTTAATCCAACTGCTTACTGTACGTGTGAGGGGACCAAGCTCACTAATAAAGTGCTCCCAGGTGGTGGGTGTGGAGCTGAGACTGGAACCCACAGCTTCTGATGTGGGGCGTATCCCCCTTCCTCTTTGTCCTTTTGGTTTTTTAAAAAAACATAAAAGTTATCATTTTATCCCTTTTTACATGACAATTCCATGTGGTAAGCGCATTCACATTGTGCAACCGTCACCAGCGTCCGTCTCCAGAACTCTTCATCTTCCCACGCTGCAGCTCTGTGTCAGTTAACCACAGACTCCTCTTCCCCTCCCCAGCTCGCAGCAGTCCCCATCTACTGTCTGTCTCTGCGAATTTGACTGCTCTAAATACCTCATAGGAGTCGAGTCAGACAGTATTTGTCCTTTAGTGACTGGCTTATCTCACTGAGCACAGTGTCTTCCAGGGTCATGCATACTGCAGCGTGTATCCGAATTTCCTTCCTTTTTAAGACTGGGTAATATTCCATTGCATAAATATACCATATTTTGGTTAGCCATTTATCTGTCAGTGGACAATCTACCTGCCTTTTGGCTATTGTGAGTAATGCTGCTCTGATCATAGGTGTACAAGGATCTCTTTGAGTCCCTGCTTTTACTTCTTTTGGGTAAAAACCCAGGAGAGAATTGGTGATCATATAGTCATTCTATGTTTAATTTTTTGAGGAACATCCTATCGTTTGCCACAGTGGCTGCTCCATTTTTCCTTCCCACCAGCCATGTATGGGTTCCAGTTTCTCCACATCTTCACCAACACTTATTATTTTCTGGGTTTTTCTTGGAGAGGGATAATAACCATCCTACTGGGTGTGAACTGATATATTATTATGGTTTTGATTTGCATTTCCCTAATGATTAGTAGTGCTGAGCATTTTTCCATGGCTTTTATTGGCCGAATCTCTATTCAAGTCCTTTGCCCATTTTTAACTTTAAAATTTTTTTGTTGTCTTATTATTTTAAATTTCTTTTAAAAAATGAAATATAATTAACATGCAGTGTTATGTTAGTTTCAGGTGCAGAGTATAATGATTCAACAGCTCTATACATTTCTCAGTGCTCATCACTGAGTATATTCTTAATCCCCTTCAACTGTTGCTCCCATCCCACCACCCATCTCCTCTCTGGCAACCACCAGTTTGTTCTCTGTATTTAAGAATCTTTTTGTTCATCTTTTTGTTTCTTAAATTCCACCTGTGAGTGAAATCATATCGTATTTGTCTTTCCCTGGCTGATTTATTTTGCTTAGCGTGATTCCATCTAGATCCATCCATGTTGTTGCAAATGGAAAGATTTCATTCTTTTTTATGGCTGAGTAATATTCCCCTGTGTGTGTGTGTGTGTGTATGTGTGTGTGTGTGTGTGTATCACATCTTCTTTATCCATTCTTTAATCGAGTTATTTGTTTTTGAATTGTAGGAACTCTTTATATATTCTGGTTATCAATCCCTTCCCAGATATATGATTTAAAACTATTTTCTTCCATGCCACGGGTTGCCTTTTTACTCTTTTGATAATGTCCTTTGATGCACAAAGTTTTTTAATTTTGACAAAGTTCAATTTATCTATTTTTTCTTTGGTTTGCTTGTGCTTTTGATATCCTAGCCAAGAAATCATTGCTGTATCTAATGTTGTAAAGCTTTGCCCTGTGTTTTCATCTAAGAATTTTTATAGTTTTAGCTCTTATGTTTAGGTCTTTGATGCATTTTGAGTTTATACATGGCGTAGGGTAATGGTCCGATTTCATTCTTTTGCAAGTGGCCATCCAGTCTTCTAACACCTTTTATTGAAAAGACTGTCCACATTCAGTGGTCTTGGCAAAGCTTGCTGCTTCATGCAGAAGGAGGTTGCAGGTGTAGTTAGTGTGGGTGATTTCACACCTTGCCTGGCTAAGTTCTCCTGCAAGGAGTAGGGCAGACTGGGGACTGGTGCTCCCGATCTTCTCTTCAGCTGCTGCCTGTATCCTGCCCTCGGGCTCTGCCCACTCCTACCAGCCAGCTTTAGAGTCTCCGTACATCTCATAAACCTGTTTGATTCAAGGAGAAACTGTACCTATGAGTATTTTCATTTAGAAAGAGAATCGAAGATAGCACAAGGGAATTACTGGTGAATGGGAGAATTTCAGACAATATCAGCCCCAGTCCTAGATGGTGTGTGTGTGTGTGTGTGTGTGTGTGTGTGTGTGTGTGTGGTGTGTGTTGGAGGGGGTGCGTGGGTGTGTTCAGTCCTGTCAGTGAACCCTGCCTAGGAAACAGGTAGGCAGTCTCTTATTTCCATATCAGGGAAATGTGGATGTCTGATTTTACAATAGCTACAAATGCATGGCTTTTCTTTTCCTTTTAGTGGAGAAAATTCTAATGTTTTCTTAAGAAGCACTACTAGGACAACTTAATAGTGTGGTAGGAAAAGAGTGGAATTTGGAATTAGAATGGTATGAGTGTGAATCCTAGCCCTCTCATTTTCTAGGCAGTAGGACCTTGGTCTTCTTACTTGGCATTTATGGATCTCAGTTTTCTCCTCTGTAAAGGGGTTTGTTGGGAGAGTCCTGTGAAATCACAGCATGTGAAGCACCGTAGAAGATGGTTCATATATACATGGAAATGCCTTTTCTTTCCCAAAGGCAATACTTACTGACTACTGAAGTGATACTATGCAAAAATCAGGGAGATGTGAACTGCGTCGTGTTTGTCTTAAAGTTTGTTTTTATAATCTATTAAAAAATTGTATCTAATAACCCTTATTTTATTTTCTATTCTTTTTAAAAAAAGATTGATTTATTTATTTTAGAGCCAGGTGGGCAGAGGAAGAGGGGGAGATAGAGAATCTTGAGCAGACACGCTGCTGAGCTCAGAGCCCGATGCGGGGCTCGATCTCACCACCCTGTGATTGCGACTTGAGCAGAAATCAAGAGTCAGATGCTCAACCACCTGAGCCACCCAGGCGCCCCTTTATTTTCTGTTCTTGTAGAAAAAGAGAGATCTGAGATTGAGGGGCCAGAAGAAATCCCAGGCTCAAGGTTTGTTAGCATGTGTGAGGGTCTCCCTGGCTGATCCCCAGCATTCTCTTCCAGCTCTAAGATTGGGGTTCCAGCAGAGTGAGAATCACCAGCAGTTGCCCTAATACCCTTTGGCAGGTATTAACACAGCCATGTTCCTGTGATTTTTATAATCTTCGGATCTAGAACCCACTTGGCCTTTCTGTTAGCCAGGGTGGGCAAGTTACGCTGCTTAATCAAACAGCCCGCCAATCTCAGTGGCTTAAAACCACAAAGGCTTATTTATCACACATGCAGCAAGCCTCCAAGCCCATGATGGGCTGGCAGACAGTCAGGAACCCAGACTGAAGGAGCAGCCATTATCTCAAATGTTATTGGTTGTCGTTCTGGAAGGAGATATGCTCTAGAGTGTCTTGCTTGGCTATGGAAACTTTGGCGTAGAAGAGACACACATACATAACATTGACTAGAAAAAGTTGTATAACTGCACCACCCACGGTGGGGCCACGATGTGTAATCCCACCATTTGCTCAGGGTGGGGGAACTGGACATACTCGGTGAAGAGCACTAATGACCACCACCCCACCGTGGGGGGTTGCCACACCACACGGAGAATGTGAGTGGCGATCAAGTTATCCCCCACCCATCAGTCTCTTGAGCTCCTTTCACGGACTGTCTTGCCCACAGGGAATTACCAGATCAATGATGTGAACAGGTTGGGAACTCTTGATATGTGTAGTAAGTTTGGTTTCCGGAGATATTGCCCGAATTTACGGGTTTTCCCAGACTCTTGCTGGGCTTCTAACCTTGGTTTGACCTCTTAGTAGCTCTACAGCCTGAGGAAGTGATTTCATGTCTGTATACATAACTTTCCTCATCTAAAAATGATATAATGGTAATTCCTACCTCGTTGGGTTGGAGAACAAATGAAATAATATATGTCGGGCACCCAGTACAGGGCCGGGCACGCACCTCTCCCAGCTGCTAGGATGACTGTTTCCAGGTGTGCACTGTTCTTTAGACTTCTCCTCATTTGCGTTTCTTTGACTTAAAGCAAGATGATGTATTTTTCGAGGTGATAGTTAGCTTTCTGCATTTCTTTGTGCATAAAATATTTGTTCATTTTTTTCCTTTTTTTAACCAGACGTGAAATATAGTATTAGATGTTAGCTTGAACTATTTGAATGAATTCTTTGTACTTTCAGGTAGCAAGCTTTTATCACTTACTTCTCTCACGTACATTTTTTGAATTTTGTTCCTTTTTTAGATATAGACTGTTTTACCTTTTGCAGTGCAGGCTCCCCCCTCCTGTCCCTCCTTATACAGCACGCATTCTCATGGTCGCTGTTGATTATGTAGCCAGAAACTTACTTAGCTGACTTAACTATATTTTTATGTGTTTCTGTTTTTTCCCCATGTTTCTATCAATGTTTTGCCTCTGCCCTTTCCCCAGTTCTAAGGTCTTGATAGAATTATGATATTGAGGTTACAGTTAGGTGAACCAAAAAAACCCCCAAATTAAAAACAAACTTGCCAAGTTCATTCCCCCCGCCCCCGTGCAGTATTGCAAAAATATTTTAGAAATCTTACTCAAAGTTCTCCACAGACTTCTGAAATTTGACTTCAGTTGATAAATGATTTCTAGAATTTAATGGGATTGGGGAAATTATTCTCAATTTCATTTAGCGTTGCTGTTATTTTTGCCTTGTCATTTATTATGCTTTTTTCCCTTGACTTCAGAAATGCTTCTTACTGTGATGAAATGTCCGTTGAGCTCCGGGTTTTCGAGAAGACAGAAGCTTCCCTGCCTTTCATATCGTACCCGCAAATTCTAACCTTGTCAACCTCTGGGTCCTTAGTTTGCCCTGAGCTGAGTGAATTCACCCATAACAAAATGGACATGAAGATTCAGTGGTACAAGGTACATCTTTAAAAATTGCTACTTTAATTAAAATGTGTTTTACTAGCCACAGGAAAGATATAAAATACCCATTCTGAAGGCAACACATTCACTTTTCTATTTCTGGGTTTTGTTGTTGTTGTTTGCAACTAGTTATTTTAAAAAGGGGAGGGATTAATATGTTCTATTCATCTTTGTGTGGCTTGGGTAAGGGTCCTCAGGGTAGAATTTCGAGAAGCCAGAATAGAAAATGAATGCAGAGTAAGTGACAGCTGAAGAAAATAGCTTTTTGTACTGTCGTTTGTCTATAGAAATGTAGAATAAAAGAAATGTAGAGAAAATTATTGGTTTAGTTAACAACTGTGTACACATATTAATGAAGTTTTTTAAAGCACACGATAACTGACTTTGGGGTTAAAGGAACAAATATAAACAATTTGTTTTGTTGACTGGTTGAATAAATACTATCAGAGATCACTTGGGTAGAGCGGTTGTGGGCAAATTACAGCTATAACCAGTAGCCACATTGACCTGCCCGACAGCTTAGGATAGTTTTCACTTTTTTAAATGGTTAGAAAAAATTAAAAGAGGGGCACTTGGGTGGCTCAGTCGGTTAAGCATCTAACTCTTGGTTTTGGCTCAGGTTATTTTTTTTTTTATTTTTTATTTTTTATTTTTTATTTTTTTAAAGATTTTATTTATTTATGTGACAGAGAGACGGCCAGCGAGAGAGGGAACACAGCAGGCGAGTGAGAGAGGAAGAAGCAGGCTCCCAGCAAAGGAGCCCGATGTGGGACTCGATCCCGGGACGCCGGGATCACGCCCTGAGCCGAAGGCAGACGCTTTAACGACTGCGCTACCCAGGCGCCCCTTGGCTCAGGTTATGATCTCATGGGTCACGAGATCGAGGTCCATGTTGGGCTCCGTGCTCAGCAGGGAGTCTGCTTGAAGGTTCTCTCTCTCTCTGCCCCTCCCCACTGAGCACATGCTTGTTCTCTCTCTCTCCCTCTCTCTAAAATAAATAAATAAATCTTTAAAAAAAATTAGGGGCACCTGGATGGCTCAGTCGGTTAAACATCTGCTTTTGGCTCAGGTCATGATCCTGGGGTCCTGGGATTGAGCCCCACAGGGTCCTGGGATTGAGCCCCACATCAGGCTCCCCTCTCAGCAGAAAGTCTGCCTCTCCCTCTCCCTCTGCCTTTTGCTTCCTCTGTTGTGCTCTCTCTGTTCAGTAAATAAATAAATAAAATCTTAAAAAGAAATTAAAAGAAGACTAGTATTTCATGATATGTGAAAAAGATATAAAATTCAAATTTCAGGGCCCATAAGTACAGTTTTACTAGGGCATGTCCACACCGTTTCTGTAGTCTCATACTGCAAGGGCCAAGTTGAGCAGCTCTTCAAACTTACCAGAAGACAGAGGCCATATGGACTGTAGGCCTGAAATGGTTACTGTCTGGTCCTTTACAGGAAAAATTTGCCAACCCCTGATGTACACAGACCATAGGTTGATACTGAAAAGTACAGTTACTTGTTTAAAATTTGATAGAAATTAATCCTTTAATAAAGGAAAGGTCAACCAGTTGACTGGTGTTATAGCCAGAAGATACATACAGGATACCAAAGCTAATCATTACTGAGCAGGTGCTGTGTGTAATTCTGTTCTAGATTCCCTGGCATATAACCTAACCAAGTAGGGATTGGTAGTCTCTCCACTTTACAGATTAGGAAACAGAGAAACAGAAACGTAAGGCACTTGCCCAAGGTCGCAGCTGGTAGATGGTGAAGCCAGAACTCCAGCACGGGAGGCCAGGCTCCACACACCACTGCCATGCCGGGGAGCCCTGGAGGTTTGGGGGCCTTGGAAGAACTGGGGTGCTGAGCCCGGTTTGGCTTTTTCTCATGTTTGGGGACTCATGTTAGGAACAATAAAATCTCTCTTTTTCATTCAATATGTTGTAAAATGATACTTATGAGCCACTAGCTGACAGACTATTCCAGTTATGTCTGTGGTCCCATTCAGAGCAGGGTTCTGAGGTGACTCAAGGTTATGTTTGACTGTCGCAAGCTTTCGATCATCATGGTTTTGAAAGATAGGTTCCTGAGAACACTTTGTGCTCATTGGGATGTTTTCTCGAATCCCATTCAACATTTTCTGTTATTGGAGGCCTTGCTCTTGAGGGTTCTCTTAGTGCAAAACCCACAGAATCTTTTGTCCATATGGAAAGTGTGCCCTGGTTCCTCACACTTCGTTTTTTCTTACAAATTTTTCTCCATCTTTACTGACTCCTAAAATTGAAATGATTCTTAAAGTCATTACTCTAACATCATTTTTTCATTTTTCCTGAATATTACTTTCACCCTGAATATTTCTTTCCTTTTTTTTTTTTTTTTTAAGATTTTATTTATTTGACAGAGAGAGAGAGACAGCCAGCGAGAGAGGGAACACAAGCAGGGGGAGTGGGAGAGGAAGAAGCAGGCTCCCAGTGGAGGAGCCTGATGTGGGGCTCGATCCCATAACGCCGGGATCACGCCCTGAGCCGAAGGCAGACACTTAACCACTGTGCCATCCAGGCGCCCCTGAATATTTCTTCTGAATGTTACGGTCATCCTGACGACACACTACTACTCTTCCCTCATGTTTCCCAAGGTGGTAATGGCCTACTTTATCAAATAAGAAATAGTTTCTTTTTTCCCCCCGTTGTGCTTACACAAATGTGCTATAAACATTGTGGTTAAATCCTACAATTTTGTTTTATATGTTAACAAATTCCCTCTGTTAAAAAATACAGTTAGTGCTATGTCCAAAGTACATTCGCCAAGTAAACACCAGGGCGATTCTTGGGCTGCGTGTCCAACATTGATAATACGGGTGCTGTTCGTATGGAGCTTTTGAGATAGAAATTAGTACATAGCATAACTCTGAAAAGTATTTTCCCTTAAGGATTCTGTCCTTTTGGATCAAGACAACGAGAAGTTTCTAAGTGTGAGGGGAACCTCTCGCTTACTCATCCATAATGTGTCTGTGGAGGACGCGGGTTATTACAGCTGTGCCATGACATTCACCCACGAAGGCATACCATACAACGTGACTAGGAATATCGAACTACGTGTCAACAGTGAGTACTTGCCACTGAGGGACCTCCCCACCCTGTCAATTACAAGCATGCACAGAACAAATGAGGGTTCACACGGAATTCCTTGAATGTCTTTGGTATGAAAGGAAAACAGACCTATCAACTCGCCTAAAGCATCAGGCTAATAAGACATGTGTGTGGAGTTTTGGAAGATGGAATGCGGGGTGGTTTTATGAGGAAAGGTGAATCGCTGGGTAGTTGATAGGGTTCCAAGTGTGGCTAAAACACACCAGCAGAGGGGGCCAAACAACGGTTAACGTGGAAGGTCCCTTCGGAAGGCTTTGCAACTCCAGGCCCAGCCATCAGAGCACGGTTGCCATAACTTTATGTATAATTCTAGGATACTAAGATTTTATTGGATTTTTCAATTAGAAGGTTATGCATTGGCATATTCAGTGGAAATTCCCCTTTCTCGGGCTTCCCCAAGGCACGTGGCCCTTAAAACCAGAATTTCAAATAGTGAGTGCTCTCATTGGCTTAAATGAGTTCTACTTGAAAATAATGTTGTGAACAGTGTTGATGAATATTTAAAATTGTTTAGTATTTACCACCTACATGCTGGACATCAAGCTTGGTGCAAGGAACGTAAAAGTGTTTGAGTCCTGGACTCCGCCCTAGAGAGTATGCTGCTTTTTAAAATTTAATATGCTGGAGATGCAATTGGAGTCTTTTAGGGCATTTCAGAGGGCTTTGGAGATATATTAAGGTTAAATAATTGGTCTGTGAAGGGAGAAGTTTAACTATTTTTCCCTTCCAGAGAAAATCCAGAGATTCAGTTTGACCACAGGGAAAACTGTGTCCCCCATGAACTGAAATCTCTAGATTACAGTCTTGTGAGGATTCATTCGTATCAACTCCTTGTTACCCAGTGGGGGAATCACGGAGACTTGGCTGACTTTGAAAGGGTTCCGAATTATCCTGTTCATGCGATACTGCACAGGAACACTAGGGGGCGGCCAGCCCACATTTTACCCCGGGTTGTGATCCCAATGTTTCTCAGGGCTTCTCAAAGGGTGGTCTAGCACTGGGGTGCTCACTAGACTTGCAGAATCTCAGTCTCCATCCCAGACCTACTGGGTTAGAAATGGGGGGGGGAGCACAGCAATCTGTGTTTAACCCCCCACTTCCCCTCCCCCCCCCCGCCCCGCCCCGTGATGCCCTCAAGATTTGAAAAGCACAGTGGTTATTTAGCCTCTGAGGCTTTTTCTTTCTTGCCTCTCTGTTGTCCCAGCCTCTGTGTGGCAGGCATATGATTATGTGTGTTGGTGGGGGGCGATTGCGGGGAGGCTCCTGGTCTTGGTCCAGAAGCCATGCGCTCCTCTGCTGTGCGGCTGCCTAATGCTTACTCATGTTAGGATTTCAAAATGCTCTGCAGCGAAGCTGTAAGGATGGAGCTAGCAGTTATGGAGATGGGCAGCCCTTTGCCCACCCCCAGCCATGCTTTTTGCTCCAATTCAGGTGCCCACTTTCTTCAAGCTGTCGGGAGACCTGCCTCTTGGGGAGTTGGGTTCCTATTCAGAGGTCCACCTCCGTCTGCCTCCCAAAGGAGTTTACGTCCTCCGTTAACAAGACATAGTAGCCAACTCTGGGTTATGCTCTTTATCACTCAGTGTGGGATTAGCAGTATAAACAGGTGGTTCCCAAATTCCCGCGTCTCTATTTATGTTTTTGAAGTGACTCTGCATTATTGTGTGGCAGGCACTTGGGGAAGCAGGAATGGAGAGGAGGGGGAGATTTTAGGGCAAATAGATGTTGAGGTGAAGTCTGTCTTGTGGGCACTGTGAACATTACTATTAAGAATTCATTCAGGAAGCCGGGGAGGGGAATGGTTAATTATTTATCACAGAGCAAAGAACATCTGTTAGTGGAATGTGTATTTAACTGTGGCCTCTTCCAGTAATCTCTCTTCTGGGAAGGGCACTGGCCTAAGATGCTCCGTTTTGTGGAGAGTCTGTTTCCTTTGCCAGACAAAGGTCGACTCTTACAATGGCTGGCCGCACTGCGGAGGATAGCTTTGTTAATTAGCTAAACAATGGAACTTGAATCTCAGCTTGAAATGATGGCTTCCCTAATTGAATCTCTTTTCCTCACATCCTTTTCAGAAAAAGAAGAGGAGACGATTCCTGTGATTATCTCCCCCCACCAGACCATATTAGCTTCACTGGGTAAGGCCCACAAGGACCGTGTCACCCACGGGGGGGCCTGCAGTCCCAAAGCCCAGGGTCCCAGACCCTTGTGCCCGCTGACTGCACCTGCCCCTTGGGTGTGCAGCGTGCCTGGGTGGGACCCTGGAACCCCGTAGAAGAGGCAGAAATAACATCTTCCCTTCTGTGAGATGTTAGAAATGGCATTGTGTGAAAATACGTGTACTTTGTTATGTGAACACCCTATCTGCAAACATCTAAGTGTAAATGTCCCAACGTTCTGGTGGCTTTCATCAGCTGTATGAGGGGATTAACAGCATGGTTCCCTAGTGTGGCCAGCACCTGCAGTATGCTTTGAATAAGTCCCTTTACCAAAACTTGGCTGACACGCAACACTTCCCTGAGAGTCCGTTTGTAACGTGAGCCGACCCTGTCCCTGCTGGCCCCACAGAGATGGTCTCTCGCTGCCCAAACAGCTGCTCAAGGTGGGTGATGAGAGTGACTGCCAGGGTTTTCCATTTTTCACCCCGTGCGGCTGTGGCTCGGGCTGTTCCGGCCAGCGCACACTTCCCTGTGGATGGTCACTATGTCTCATGGGTTGCCACTCAGTGTCAACACCGACCCCGTAGGGGTCCTTCCGTTGAAGGAGAAGCTGCGCAGGGCGTCACTGTGGCCACTGAAGGTCAACAGCCACACTCAAGTCAGGCTAGGCTTCGGGCAGCCCTGTGTGTCTGTGAAGCCCGTTCTATTTTGGTTTGTTTTCCTATAATGGTTTTGTAGGCCTTATTCTCCCTCTCTCCCTCCCTCCCTCCCTCCCTCCCTTCTTCCCTCCCTTCCCATGAATCCAGCTCTCTCTTCTGTTTGCTGTTGGCCTTACATTTTAAATTCTAGTTGGTGGCCATAGAGAAGGGGGACTTTTGTGCAGATGCTGGCATTGCTGCCTGACACAGGCTGCCTCGGCCCTTGGAACAACCACCTGGAAATCTGGGGAAGTGGGGACACAGGTCGATGCTGCCTGGGATTCCAGCACCCTGGCTCCTAGGCGTTCCCCGGCCAGGTGGAGCTGAGTTCCCCACCCCGTTGCTTTGAATGCACCCATGTGCATGGCAGAGTCACAGGAGGCCAGATTTAATGGGTTGCTTTCGGCCCAAAGATCTTAAGGTTGTAGGAGGCGGTGAAGGAGGGAGAAGAGCCTGCAGGGGGGCCAAACATTAAAAGACCTACCACAGGGAGGCACGTCACCATGAGGAAGAAACAAATGGGACCAACTTGTTCATTTTTTTTCTTTCCTCCTCTTTGGTGATTAAAAAAAATATAACTTCTAGTGACTGAGGAGGAGGGCCCAGTACCTCACACCGAACAGCTGCAGAAGGGACCATGCATATGAAATACAGTGGCTTTGTAAAGAGTTAATCCCAGAAAAGCATGATGTGCGACTGGGTGTTCCCAGGGGAAACATGAGGGCTGAGACCAGCAATGGGCAGAGAGAAAGAATCCAAACGTTCATCTGACTTTTTGGGGTACCTAGAATAAAGTGTAGGAGAAGGCGTCCGTGAATTCAGAAGGCCCTGTAGGAGCCAAGTGGCCTTGGGGAAGCCATTTGTCCCCAGGGTTTTTGTCTCTGACGAAGACCAGTTGAGGGAACTGGAGACAGCTTGATACATACTGGTGTTCTATGTGAATGGAATCATTTGAGGGAACTAAGTTTCCTTCGAAGGAAAGAAATGGCTGTCGAGGGGTGTTTGAGAAGATGGGGAAGGGTCCGCCACTGGGATTTGTTGGCGGACACGGGGGCTGGTGCGGCCCGTGTTCCCTGGCTGGATTCTAATGTTTGCTGTGTGGTGTCTTGCCATGCACAGGATCAAGATTGACAATCCCGTGTAAGGTGTTTCTGGGAGCTGGGACACAGTCGACCACCATGCTCTGGTGGACGGCCAACAACACCAGAATAGAGAACGCCTACCAGGGAGGCCGCGTGGCCGAGGGGCAGCGCCAGTAAGTGGGTGAAGGTCTTTGTCAGCTGAGAAGTGTCTTATGGGGCTTCCGAGGGCTTCACTCTTCCTTCTAGAGAGAATGTCATACCAGACCTATTCATATGACACGCACACTCCATTAAAAATAATTTTTTTGATTATAAACTGTTGGATTTTTAGAATTTTGTTTTATGTTTTTAAAAGATATATTTATTCATTGTAGAGAGAGAGACCATGAGCCAGGAGAAGGGTGGAGGGAGAGGGAGAGAGAATCTCCAGCAGACTCTACGCTGAGCACAGAGCCCAACACAGGGCTTGATCGCATGACCCTGAGATCATCACCTGAGCTGAAATCAAGAGTCAGACCCTTGGGGCGCCTGGGTGGCACAGTTGTTAGCGTCTGCCTTCGGCTCAGGGTGTGATCCCGGCGTTCTGGGATCGAGCCCCACATCAGGCTCCTCGGCTGATAGCCTGCTCTTCCTCTCCCACTCCCCCTGCTGTGTTCCCTCTCTTGCTGGCTGTCTCTCTCTCTGTCAAATAAATAAATAAAATCTTAAAAAAAAAAAAAGAGTCAGACACTTAACTGACTGAGCCACCCAGGGGCCACAGATTTTTAGAATTTTAAAAATTGAGTTTTGCTGAGTATTACCAGTTGTTCTTGAGAACCAAACTTCCTATAGGAGCCAAACTACTTGGCATTGATGTTGCATTTTCTAGCTGTTTCATTAAACATTTGTTTCTTGATTTTTGCGGTTTTCCAAAAAAAAAAAAAAAAACTTTGGAGTTAATACATTTCCACGCCGCACCCTGCAACCTGAGTGTCAAACATTTTCGCAAACCCTTCAACAGAGTCCGAAAGTTAGCCACAGTATCGGAGGCGGCCACAGGTGCTACGGAAGTTTAATGTTGAAAGAAAGGAAGAATTCTGTTCTCATGAGCATTCATCTCTGCAAAATGTTTTCTCACCCCACAGTAGATAGTCAGACCTTGTAAATGTGAGCCATTTGTGTTTAAGGAAGGACCATTGTGTTTGAATGGAAGACCATTCAGTGTTCCCGATTAACAAGGATTTTTAAAATTCAGGTGACAGTACGATGAATTAGCCTCAACTTCTGCTTGCCAATTTTTTGTCTTTTTTCAAAGACCTATCAAAAAAGGCCTTTCTGGATGCAGTGTAGTGGATCAAAATTATATGTGGTTAGCACAATTGCCTGCTTGCTAAGTCTTTGTTGGGAAAAGCTTGGCATCACTAACATGTCCCATGTCGGCTTACTCAGACTATTCGCGCTCTTAAAGGAGCCTGTTTTTCCAAGGATTAAAGAAATAGTCCCAGCAGATCCGCGTCAGTGGTGTTTTCATTCATGCTTCTAGGTAGCTGTGAAGCATCTTCAGGTGACGGTCACATTACAAATGGCAGCAATGCTGGTTAGAACCGTTCCCTGGCCTCGCCCGTCTGTGGCCCTCCACTCGGAGCTTGAGTTCCCAGAATGACAGCTGGCAATGGAGATGAGAGGAGGAAACATCGTGGAGGCCAGGATTCCTGGAAAATCCCTCCTCCTCAGTATGCAAATGATTTATTGGCCTTACCGTCCAGTTTCTCCAAGGCAGACATCTCTATTCCCACTACTGCCTCTTCATTCATCAACGGCCTTACAAAATGAATTTTTCCATTATCCAAACGAAACTGGCCCCTGTTAAGTTTTCCTTGTGACAAGTGTCCTGTTACAGGGACCAGCATCTTCAGTGTCACTCCTACCTTCAGGCCCAGGCTTAGGAATTCTTCCAAATAGGGAACGAATATCATGGCAAGCGCTCCTGACTTTATGAACGCTGAGACCAATTTAAGCACGGCAGATCCTTCCCATTGAGAACGTTCGGATGTCTCCGTCATAAAGATGGGCTTGCATTTGATACCCCACGTTGAAGTGAATGTTTTCTCACTCAGGGAGTACTCAGAGAACAATGAGAACTACATCGAAGTGCCGCTGGTTTTTGATCCGGTCATAAGAGAGGATCTGAACACGGATTTTAAATGCCTTGTCCGTAACACACTTAGTTTTCAGACGCTGCGTACCACAGTCAAAGAAGGTACGTATCTGGGGAACGTTCAAGGGGAAAAGCAGCATGGGCCGTGCTCTGCGGATGCTAGACCAAGCTGCTGGTTCTCCAGAGGATTGCGGGGGCAGTCCCCTGTTTCCTCTCAGTGGAGCACCCAAGGCAGATCTCTCCCTGTTGATGATTTATTTTTTGTCGGGTGGGAGCTGGCTCTGGGAGATTATGTTCAAGTAAAAACTTAAATAGCAAGCTGACTTTTGGAAAAAAGATAAGGTAGTTCTGTGATAAACTTAAAAAACCCGGTGTCCTTGCGTGGCTCTGCCCCCGCATCAGCAGGCGTAGCCGTTTCCCCATGACACCTCAAGGAGGGTAGGACGGTCTTTAGCCGGAGATTGAGGAACTCCGTTCTCCAAGAGCTGGGGACTGGGCGATCCACAGCGCTCAGGGCAACGTTTTAGGGTTAAAGTCATCGGTTCCCAGGAGATAAAGCACAAGACTGTAGTAAAATCAGCCCAGTGCCCGTTTAAAATAAGAAGAAAAGAAAAACCCATGCTATCATTCGGACTAAATTGATTTCTTCCCAGCATTTAAGCATGGAGTGGGGAAGGGAAACGCAGGTAACGCAGAGATCGTTGACAGCCAGAGAGGACAAGGCAGAAGCCAGAGTGATCGCCAGCTGCAGTCTCTTGATGCCTCCTGGGCAGTCTGTAGGAGTCCAACAGATTGCTCCACATTCTCTGTGTTTGCTGGGAAGGCAGCCGCAGACGTACTTGTAATTGAAAGGATGAGGATTTGGTTAAGCCTCAGGGCAGAGCATGACACATACAGCTTTTCTCCAGCTGTGGTCTGAGCACCACCAGCATCGCCCACTTGGGCCACTAGTTGAAAACACCGAACCCTGGGCTCACCCCAGATCTACCCGAATCCTCCCAGGGTAAGGCCAAAGACGGCGATTTAGCAGGCTCCTTTCATATTCGAGTTTGAGAACCGTGTCCTAGGACATATAAGCAAAAGCTGATGCTTTAAATCATTCCCACGAAAGAGTCAGTAGTTGTCCAGCCCTGGAAAGGAAGTGGCCCACGGAAAGCAGAGTCCACTTCTGGGGTTCAGATTGTGACCCAAAGGAACCTGTGGTTTGTCTGGGCCCGAAGCTGGAACCTTTAAATATTGCTGTATGGGAGCTGTCCCCCGGCATGTCCTTTGCTGGGTTGGCTGTGACTCATGGCTGAGGACACAGATAAAAGCCTGTCACCAGCATGGAGAGGTGCGTCCGGATGACTGCTCAGAAAATTAAAGCTTGAGGCATTTCTAAGGCTTGTGGGATGTTAAGGTAGAAAGATCATCTGGAGAAATAGTCTGAGATTGTGTTGATTCCTGGAGGCCCAGACAGAAGATAATAAGTAGTAGCTTTAAAATGTGGAACTGTGGCCTCGTCATCAGTGAGTCCAAGAACACTCTTGTTCTTGTATTTGCTTGTTACGTCTTTATTCGTACTCTCTTTCCACATTTTCCTGACACAGAGATGCCAAGGGGTAGAATATAAAATAGCTGGGTCCAAGCGATAATCTTGACACCTACAGCTCCTTTGTTCAGAGTTGGTTTTCTCGCCTGTGTTAATGTCATCCTTCGGACATGCACGCTCATTGGAAGAGGCACGCTGGACCTTCGCCATGTCCCAGTTGGCTGGTTGAGACCTGAGCCAATAATATCGTATTGCCCACCATTCAACAGGTGGAACAGAGATCCTTGGCACCTCGCCCCACTCTGTGCTTCTTTCTGATGGATTTTCGTTCTGCTTTGCTTGTTTCCCTAATGCCGCAGATGTCCTTCTCAAATATCCTTGATCTGATGTGAAGGGCATGCTTTCTGAAAAATCCACGCACAATTATTAGAAAAAACGAACTCCAATTCCTGTCTTCTCTATAAACATGCATTGCACTGTCCTGCGTGGCAGTGAGAGAATGTTCCTTCCACCCATGATGTGACTCTGTTCTTCCTACAGCTACCACATTCTCCTGGGGGACCGTGCTGGCCCCCCTCTCCCTGGTCTGCTTGGTTTTGGTGGGAATATGGATGCACAGACGGTGTAAACACAGAACTGGAAAAGCATACGGTTTGACCACGTTAAAGACTGGCCATTAAGATTTTCAATCTTACCCAAGTAAAATAAAGACAATAAAACAATCCAGAGACAAATGATATCCTTTTTTATGGAAAGGACTTGGCCTTTGCGAGGATTCTGCTCTTCCTCAGTTGGTTTAACGACCTGCTGTGTTTATGGTAAAGGACTGAAGTATGAATGTGACGTTTATTCTGAAACAGAATGACAGGAGCGAGCGTGCGTGTGGGTGGGAGAGTAATTCTTGGACACTTGTGACCTATTTAGAAGAGTGACGTGGAGTCGAAAACATCTGAATGAGTTTTATGGTTTATTCACTCGTCATTTAACAAAAATGTATCAAAAAGTTATGTTGGCTATACTCCATGAAGGGTGTTAGTAGATATAAAGGTAAGATGTAGGTTGCCTTTTGGGGAAGATGGAATTTCATTTTGAGACTGGAAAGAGAGATTTAGAAATGCTAAAGAAGGAGCATCAACAAAAATTGGTGAATTTTTTTTTCAAAAGGATGAACCAAAAACTAGCAATTAAAATAGAGTAGACTGTGAAAAAATACATGTTAGGACATTTTAGTGAACTGAAAAATAGACTCAACTTCATAACAAAGCTTCTGAAAATAAGGAGGATGGAAAGGTATTGGGATAATTGTATACACATTAGAAAAAAAATAATCAGAACCTCTTTTATATCATATACCCCTCCCCCCCAATCCCGGTTAACTTAATAAATTAAATTAAAAAAAAATCAGATTGCAGGAAAATTAGCATGACTCACTCCTTCACTTGAATTCAAGTCTTTGTTCAAGTGACCTTCCCAGAGGCACTTCTGAATAGCACCTCTTTCCATCCCTCTCTGTTTCTCCCTCTGCTTTGTGTCGTTACAGATCTTATCACCACCAGACCATTACATATGTACTTGTTTATTTTCAGTTTTCCCCAAGGGAATGGCGTGAGGACAGAAATGTTATTTTGGTCATGGCTGTATCCCTAATACCTGGAATCATGCCTGCCACTTATTGAACATTTAATACCTGTTTGTAGAATAGATGAGAATAGGATGGATTTTCTTGCGTTCGCTACCAATAAAAGACTCCCCAGAGTACAGCTGGACAGGCTTGACTATGTAACAGTTCCTGCATAACAAAAGAATAAAAGCAGAACATAAAAGAAATTATGTCAGGGGAGCTCAAGGAATTAATAGAGAGTTATTCAGAGTTTAAAGAAAGGCATCCTAACCCTCATGGATGGGGGAACATGAACAGGGAATTTGTGGAAGACACACACATAAGGGGACCACAGAAAAATGATCTGTTTTACAACTGATTTACAACGATATTGAGATACCCAGGCTGTCACACACTATCCAGTTGTAAAAGGCAACATCAAGGTCATTTCTAGATAATAACTCCCACATCCTGTCATTCCATTTATAACTTGGTACTGGGTAGTAGAAAGGCAACCTGTATCAAGCCGGGGGGAGCCGGGTGCTGCTGGCTCCTTGCAAGAGCCAAGTGTGGCATCTCTGCCTGGCTCTGCTCAGTGATGTCATGTTGGAAGCTTAAGACCCACCGTCATGGGAGTACTGACACCGTAGAAAGTGGCAAATGCCTCAGGCCAACACCCCCTCCCCAGCACACGTGCCTGAGTCCTAGAGATGCCCGGGGAATGCTGCTCCTGGGACTTAATCTTCGACCAATTCAACAACAGAAGATAAATAGATGTATGAAATATTTCAGTGAAACTTCTTACCCTGACGATGAACAATTATGTGTCAAGAATACAAGATTGAAATGTTTATAATGTTAAGGAAAAATTGTATATTGTTTATGCAATTTATATGGTTAAGACAATATTAAAATTCAGTGGCAGCTAGAAAAAGGGGAAAAAAAACCCAAGGATTTTGAAGACAGATTTCTTGGGTTCAATTCATGCTCCACCACATGGTGCCTCTGATCCTAGTTGGGGCCTTTAGCCATGCCCTGTGTCAGTCTTCTGATGTGAAAATGGGGCTAAGAGCAGGAACTACCCTAGAGTGCTATATTTAATAATCAAAAACATAGGAGAAATAGACAGGAACAAGGATAGTTGTATTGTTTAGGTGGACAATCTGCAGTCTGCCCTTTGTTTCTGTAAATTAAGTTTTGTTTATGGAGTGCCTATGGCCGCTTTTGCTCTTTGAAGGCAGAGTTGTCGTGACAACAGAGTCTGAACTATTTGCTATCTGGCGCTCTACAGAGAAGGTTCGCTGACCACTGGACATTTTACCAAGGACATTTACAGGCAGTTTTTGAGCCTTACTTTTGTGTTTCCCTGCTGTTCTCTTCTCTTTCCTTCCTTGCCCGTCTTGGAAGCATGGAAGGAAGGAGAAGGGAACGAGAAGGAGCAGGCAGAGGGCTTTTGGCCTTGAATTCGGAACTTTGACCTTGAAGGAGGTGGACACAAGCTTTGAGATGCAAGCAGAGGGCTGCTTTGGGTGCTTCCGCCTGTTCTGGATCCTCAGGCTGGGGTGACGTGTAGCTGTTGTCCCTCTTCCTTCCTGGGACCCCTCCTCCAGGGCTCCCTGGAGTTCCCCACCCTCAGGTTCTGGCAGCCTCAGCAGTGACCCAGAAAAGAAGCTGACTGCAGCCAGAAGAGAGCTGCCAACAACTTTGGAGACTCCAGCTTGACTGCATGGCCTACGCATTTCCTCCATCCGCAGTTCACAAGAAGGGTGGGGGGAGGGTCTTCCTCTTAGAAAGAACAGGAGACAACCAGGGAATTTTGGACACCAGACTGACAAGAATTGCAAGGTAGTAAGTGTGATATTGGAATTGTGTTACATTTTGAAAGAAGAGCTGTTGTATTTCTAACAGACTTCCAGAAATAGTTACGGATGATAGTTGAGATTTGCGTCAGAATGGTCCAGTACTGGGGGGGTGGGCGGGGTGAGTATGGATGAAATGCAATTGATTGGCCGTGTGTTGACAATTGTTAACACCAGTGATGGGTGCTTGGCGGCTCTTTATGCAATCCTCTCTCTTTTTGCATATGTCTAGAAATTTCCATAATACAGAAGAAAAAACCAACAGTATGGAAATAACCAAATACCCACTAGACAAGAGAATGAGTCCATAAACTGAGGTGTAATAGCACAGTGGAATCTTTTACAACAGCGAAAGTGAATAAAATACAGCTACATGCAACAAAGTGGATGAATCTTAGAAATATTAAGTAAAAAATAAGTCTCAGAAACATCTATTTATAGCATGATCCCTTTTTAGTGAAAGTGAAAAACAACTAAAACTAAAATCTCTCTCTGTATACATGCATATCTTTATATATATTCATATTTAAGAGCACATATGTGATAAAACTATTTTAATATATTTGGATATATATATGTCTATATTTAAGGAGCGCCTATATGATTTTAAAGTTTTACAATTGCCTGTGTTTTACGAAAGCAAGAGATTGAGCAACCCAAGGTTCGGGATAGTGAACACATCGGGCGACCGGTGGCGGGCCCAGGACTGGGATGGGTTAGAAAGATGTCCGTTTCATCAAGTTCTAGATCTCCTATTGAGGCATGGATTATTATCATTTATTATCAAACAGATTAAGAAACAGGCCACTCATGGACCGATGAAGAGTGTGTCTTCACCTAGGATTCTGCTTAATTCTGAGTGCAGACTAAACAAACAAACAGAAGAAACAAGGTGTTTTCTTGATGTTTTCATCTATTTTATGTTCATTCCGTTGGTCAAACTTTCTGAAGTGGAATTTTTTCACCTTCCCCTGGAAATCAGGGGGATGGGGCAGTAACCAGCCTCGGACAGCCTCGCGCTTCGCGCTGCTACCTGCAGGAGAGCGACCTATGTCATCAAACTCCACTTCCCCAAGAACTGACCAAGGGCGACAGTGGACACCAGGGGCAGGCACCAGCAATAATTTAGGCACTAAAGTTGAATTTGATGTCACAAAGATTTCCTGTGCTAGGGGCATGTGTAGGGGCTTTACGGGGCGAGTAGGGTCTTCGTATAGCTACGGTGAGACCTTCCAGGGACAGGAGCATCCCCGACACCCGCACAGGGCCTCACTAGCCAGCAGGCACTTCAGGAGCGTCTGTTCGCTGGACAGAGAAATCGTGTGTTACTTGGGTTTTTCCAGGACTCGCCGGCCTGTGAGAGCAAACGTGACCCCACCAGCAGGACTCTTCCAAGTTTCCCAGCTCCTGCCCTGACTCCCCAGTTCGCACTGGTTATTTCCATGACTTCTGCCAATAGCTCACTTGGACACATAAATGGGCCTTGTGTTTCATGGTTGTTTTCCTGTTCTTGTCCCCGCCCATGGGCCTCTGCGACCGTGTCGTCTCTCGAGGGCTCCTCATTGCGGGGTCCGGCCCCCCAGAGAGCACTGTCACCCCCCCACAGAGCACTGTCACCCCACAGAGGGCAGTGTCCCAGGGTGTCCAGGACGAGCAGTCTAGCTGCCACGGTGGGCGACAGCCTCTGTCCGCTGAGGTGCCAGGAGCCTCCCTGTGCATTTGCAGAAGCTCCCCCTTCGTGGCTCACGTGGCCAGCCAGACAACCACAGTGGCCGTGGGGGCCGCAGCCTGTCTCCCACAGGACTCAGCTATGGATGATGCCCTCCTCTTCCCTGGCGTGCCTGCAGAAACCACTTCCTCCTCCTTGTTCGGATGAAGCAAAGTGAAACAAAGTCTCCTGCCAACAGACTTCTGGAGGTGCTGCCCCTGGTTCTTCAGAAAGGGCCCGTCAGCTGTTACCGGGCCCCTGAGGGAGGCCCAGGAGTGCGCCCACGTGGGGCCGGGAGCGGCTCAGCCAGCTGCAAAGGCCGAGGCAGAGAAAACTTTAGATGGGGAGAAAACAAGCAAGAATGAAGAGGAAGCCAACATTTAATCATTTACAATGCACAAGATTTTATATGTTTTACCCAATTTAATCCTCAAAGGATCGGCAAGGCAAATTCTGTAACCCCCATCTTGGAGGTGAGGACACAGAGGCTCAGTTTCAGTAATTACATCACTGCGTGGCTTAGATGGGCAGCAACGGGGGCTTTCCTAACACTGACTGCCAGGACTCAGCACAGCTGGAGAACAGCTGGCCCCACACTGGGTCTGAGTTCCTTGTAAGAATACAGGAAGAGGGAGCAGAGCAAGTATTCGCTTTCCTGGCGGCAGCCTGGCATTGAGAAGAGCTGAGATCCATGTGTCTGCTTCTCTCCAAACGCCCCGAAGCTACATCTGGAATCCGTGAGGGGACAAGAGTGACTCTAGTGGGGGTTCCTCTGCAGGGAAGGAAGCGCCAGGCATGGGACCCAAGTGTTCCTCTCCCCGGCAGCATTCTCCAGGTTTTAGTTCTCTTGTCTTGTGGGACCGCGGCCAGCCTGTGTCCCACAGGAGGGGACGAGCAGCCCATGTGCACAGTCCCGCTTGACCGTTTGGAGGCTGCTTGTCCAGGAAATAGAAGTGAAACTTTCTCGATCTTTCTGAACCTGACGGTGGGCAATGTAGATTTAGCCCCCAGAAGGTTCAGAAATGAAGAGGAATGGATGGGAATTAAATGTCCTGTCCCAAATTACTGTTTTAACATGTAGGTTTTATTATTATTTTGATTGATTGATTGATTGATTGATCGATTGTGGGGGAGAGGGGCAGAGGGAGAGGGAGAGAATCTCAGGCAGACTCCACTCTGAGCACGGAACCCAACGTGGGGCTCGATCCAACTCTGAGACCAGGACCTGAGCCAAAACTAAGAGTTGGACACTTGACCTACTGAGCCACCCCAGTGCCTCTAAAATATCTGTTTTATTATTATTCAGGTATGGTGAGACCAACAGATTTGGAAATGATTGTCATTGAAGAGATGGTTTGTGACAGATCCCAGAAGAATGGGGCACCCCATGCCACACAGAGCCACATGGGGAAGCACCCGCCTGGGTCAGGAGGCAGAGGGAGTGAGGGGAAAGCATGGCTTTTACTGCTGTTTCTTTGGAAGGAATGAACAAAACAGGGGGAGCAGGTTTTGGATTGGCTAGTTTGTCTAATTTCATTGAGTAATTTCTTTCACTGGTGCCTGGCTTAGGGCAGCTGGGTGGTGGCCCCCATTGTGAGAGAGACTGATAAGAGGAGGTGCTTGGGGTGCCAGACTCTGGATTGGTTGTTTTGCATTTGAAAAGCATGCCCTAGGAATTGGCTAGCCCTGGGAGGGGCGGCAAAGCCTGGGTGTCAGAAACACGTCGTTAGTACACTTAGGCCCAGCTTCCTGTGACAGCTCGCCAGTTCTGCAAGGAAATAAATGGCCAAAAGTAAAAAGCCAACAAAGTAGATACGCTCCCTATTTTTTTTTAATTTTTTTGCAAGGATATCAAATATCCTTTATCAAGCACAGCCAAGTCCGTAAAGCAGTCACCGTAAACCTGGCAAGCATTAGTAGTCAAAGGTTGTAAAACAATATTCCGTAGCCCGAATTTGATTTGCAATTCTTTTTTCACTATCAAGTTCCTAAGGAGACATTAAAGTTCAAAGATTAACTTTGTCCTTGTAAAATTGAGGGTAAAGAAACCAAACCTCTAAAATGTTGAGATTGCTGTCGAGTTTCGTCCTCCAGATCCTGCCTAGCTTAGTGCCAGCAGGAGGGCTTCTCTGTCCAGGGGCGCTCTGTCTTCTAGGGAAAGGTGTGGCTCCTAGGCCTTGGACCTCGTATTGGCCTCTCACATGTCCCCTTTAAAAAGTCCCAAGTGTTAAAACAATTTTAGCACAGCCCTGACTCCACTCACACTGAATTTTAGGATAAGCTGTCTCCTGGCCTCTGGAGCAGATTTCGCAGGCCACTGTTGCTCTCACCTGGCACCGGGTGTCAGAGCGACCACAGCAGCCCCAGGAGTGCCGGGGAGAAGGGCAGACAGGGGCTGGTGCTGGTCTTGGAGTGTGGACCCCAGCCTGGCAGCATCGGCATCCTGGGGAACACGCTGGAAATGACAGAGCTGCTAGGGAGAGGCTCAGGGTGATGCCCCGGGGTGATGGGGAGGCAGGCTTACAGCCTGAGTCCCACTGTGGTTATTCTAGGATCTTTGACCGCAGAATGTTGACTCTGTTGGACCAACTACCCCCACAGGCCTTAGTCACATCACCACAGTGACTTATCTGGAAAATTCCACCTCTGCATCTTATCTCAGCAACTGAATCCCTGATATTTTCTTGAGTAAGTTATATGTCTCCAGGGGGAGCCCCTCTCCCAGGATCCCTGTCTTTTCTTGGTACCATTCTTCCCCACCCGGTTCCCTACTTGGAACTTCTTATGGAGTCTTTCTCGCTGAGTCCTGTGTTTCAGGCCCTGCCTGGTGACAGAGCTTCCCCAGTGTGTCATCAGCAGGCACGTGCAGGCCTGGGCCTAAGCACCAGTGACCATGGCTTCCTGCTGTGGAACTTTCCAGGCCTCTGCACCTTTCCCAAGGGCGGGTGTCTCTCCCAGCCCCACTTGAGCTTCAGAATCAGTCTCAGCAGATTGCAGCCCCGCCTGCACCCCTGGGGTCCCCTGAGGATGATTGTCCCCCCACGCACAACTCAGTTCTTGGTTTTCCCTCAGCTTTTGAATGATCAAGACCCTATGTAGCATTTCTCCCACATAAATACATTCCTGTAGTGGAGGGATAGGCTCCAAGTGTGTGTGCCCCAGGTAAGCCGGAGGGTCCCGGCCTTGGCTGCCTGCTGGATCACGTGGTGGGAGGGAAGCAAAGTCTCGGACGTCGGCCCCTCCCCCTTGGGGTCAGCCAGCAGCGGTCCGGGCGCTGGCAGTCTCCCTGCCCTGCAGCTGGTTCCCGGGGCGGCCTCCTTCATCTTCTAGTGCCTGTGGGTCTGAAGGCTTTGACATTAACTTCCTTTGCTTTCTGGACCAGGACTCATCGTTCATTCATTCATTCATCCTGGCACATTTGTCTAGATTTTTGTTTCATTTGGCTATTCCACGTGAGAGCTATCAAATCACTAAGTTTGGGTTTGCCAGAGCCCCTGCTCACCTTCTCTCTCAAGCTGGACAATCCCACTATATGCTATCGGTTCAACAGCTACCCCAGGCCAGACGTAATACCATCGTCCTGATGTCCCCTTTACTCAGCCTCATCTGTGCTGTGCCTTCCGTTATTACTGTCCTAACAAACTGCCCGAAATACAGTTTCCGCCATGTTCCTTCAACAAACAATTCTTGCAATTCCATCAAGAAGAGTCATGTCACATGGAAACTCACTCAGCAATTCTTTGACCATTTTAAGATTCTTAGGTTATGGACAAGGCCCATGAATTTAAAATATGTCCCTCCACAGTACTGTGCTTGGCCCCAGCAGAGATGAAAGCTGGGCCATGTGATCTGGCTCTGCCAACCCTGGCCCGGGACTGACGGTGCCCATGGGCAGCACAGGAACTCAGCAGCCTTGCAGTGTAGACGCAGCACCACCCCTACTAGAAAGGCTTAATCCAGTTTCATTCAGCTTTGCCTGGAATCATACCACACCTGCCTGTAGCTGGTACAGTTCCAGAGCGGGCTGCATCGCTCTGTCTCCAAAGGCCTCTGGCTTGGCTTTGCTCACTACAGGGCCTGCCTCCCTGCTCAGCCCCCACCGTACTTCAGACAGCTTCAGTATGGAACCA
Source organism: Ursus maritimus (assembly GCF_017311325.1). Lineage (NCBI taxonomy): Eukaryota > Metazoa > Chordata > Mammalia > Carnivora > Ursidae > Ursus > Ursus maritimus. The sequence goes on from NW_024426774.1 coordinate 78,449,884, forward strand.
TATGCTAACAAGCAAGCAAGCAAGCAGACCAATCAGCCGCAAGCTGCATGGTTGCCAAGGGAAGTTGCCATGCGCCAAAGCCTACCATGGGTTGGAAGTGGCCCACCACCCTCATAGAAGAACCTCTGCAGCCACGTGGTGCTCTGTGGGCTGCCATAAGCCTCCCAGGAAAGAGCCGGCCATCAGATGTTTCCATTGCCGTTTCCACCACGGCGTGTATTTTCCCCACAAATCCCACTCCTTGTCACTTCTGCTTTCCCCACTTCTGCACCAATTCAGAGGAAGGACGGAAGAGTAGGCAGAAGGGGGAACTGGACACTACCTGTATCACGGACGCAGCCGGCGCTGGAGGGTACATCGTAGATGTGTGGCAAATGAGCTTCCTGATTCTTTTTTTTTTTTAAAGATTTTATTTATTTATTCGACAGAGATAGAGACAGCCAGCGAGAGAGGGAACACAAGCAGGGGGAGTGGGAGAGGAAGAAGCAGGCTCATAGTGGAGGAGCCTGATGTGGGGCTCGAGCCCATAACGCCGGGATCACGCCCTGAGCCAAAGGCAGACACTTAACCGCTGTGCCACCCAGGCGCCCCGAACTTCCTGATTCTGAAGGCTCGAGCTGGACAGGCCGGCACTCAGGCCCCGGAGAGTTTAGGACACGGAGGAGTCCGGCACAAGTTGTGGATAGCCTGGCCTGTAAAGGTGGGACAGGAGCACGTGACAGAGCAAGGCATGCTTGGCTCCTCTCTGAAACTCATGGGAGGGTCCCTTGCACCTCCTTCCTCAGGGTGGCATCGAGGAGACCAGGGTCCAAGAGGGTCCTGATGAAGGAAACGTCAGGAGCAGGGACCCAGTATTGCCTCCTAAAAATAAGCAATTCTTGGTTATTTCTGGCCACTGGACCATAACTTTTGTTGTTGTTCCTGCCCGACTTCATTATGAAGAATTTCTTCCCTGGCAGAAGGAACAGGCAGAGTCACTGTTTGAGTCAAAAGTTTGATTACCACTGGGCTCTCTTCACGGAGGCCAGACCCAGAGAGCAGGACAGAGCCTTTCTGAGGCTGTTGTCCAAGCCTTTGTTTCCTGTGGGATGTGGCCTCATCCTTGTAAGAAAAAAAAAAGTTCAGCAATTGGTCAAGAGACATTCAGAAGCAAGGTGGTGCTTGCGGCCTGGTACTCAGTAGGTATTTAATCAGTGCTCGTTGAATGAATGACTGAATGGACCCGAGAATGCCTTCTGCACTGCAAGGACGGCCAGAGGAAGAGTTTGCCCATTTACCACTGGCTTTCCTGCCACTGGATTTCCCCATGCATTTTCTTCCTCTCCAAACCCTACTCTCCCTTTAGGGCTCTGTTCCTATGCTGCCTCCACCACAAAGCCCGTCCATACGCAGGACTCATCGTCCCTTCCAGTGCTGAATCCTATGTGGGCCTTTATTAGAGCGTTTAGTGCTTTCCACTTTCTATGCTGTTAATCACGTTTTTCGCTTTTTTCCCCCATGAGGCTGTGAGTAATTTGAGAGCAGGTTTAGGGTCTGACTTTGTCTCTCCAAAGCAGCCTGCAAAAGGTCACGGAGCAAAAAGCACGCGGTACACACGTGCAAGGGCTCAAAGGAGGCCACTCAGAAGGGGCGGGCCCTGAGATACCAGGGGGCTGCATGACGCAGCCAAGACCGCTGAGCCAATCAGATTCTCTCCTGGGACTTTGAACCTACCACGGAGAGAGCTGGCCACAAGGGGGCGCCGTGAGGTGCCTTGGCAGGGATGTGTACCTGTGGAACTTTCACATGGGCCACAGCCTACAGTTTCCTCAGGCCACAGTCCCATCCTACGTTTACACTTTGCCCAGCTTCAGAGTCTCAAGGCAGGAGATGATCCCCCGCCTCCAGACTGGCCTCCTGCTGCAGCCCACCTCTCACAGGGGCAGTCAGAGCCCTTTCTTTCTTCCTTCCCTCCTTCCTTCCTCCCTCCTTCCCTCACTCCCTCCCTCTCTCCCCCTCTCCCTCTCTCCCTTTCTCTTTCTTCTTTCCCTTCCTTCCTTCCTTCCTTCCTTCCTTCCTTCCTTCCTTCCTTCCTTCCTTCCTTAAAGATTTTATTTATTTGACAGAGAGAGACAGCGAGAGAGGGAGCACAAACAAGGGGAGTGTGAGAGGGAGAAGCAGGCTTCCCACCGAGCAGGGAGCCCGATGCGGGGCTTGATCCCAGGACCCTGGGATCATGACCTGAGCCAAAGGCAGACGCTTAATGGCTGAGCCACCCAGGCATCCATCTTTCTTTCTTTTCTTCTTTCTTCTTTCTCTTAAAGATAGATTTTATTTATTTATTTGAGAGAGACAGCATGAGTAGGGGGAAGAGCAGAGGGAGAAACAGACTCCCCACTGAGTGTGGAGCCCAAGATGGGGCTCAATTCCAGGACCCTGATATCATGACCTGAGCTGAAGTCAGACGTTTAACCCACTGAGCCACTCAGGTGCCCCTAGAGTCATCTTTCTGAAGCCCAAATGTGATGGTGGGGCTGCTCTGTTTCAAACTTTTTAATGGCCGCCCATTGGCCGCATGTTGGAGTCCAAACCGAGAGGCTTTTCTCAGTTGAATTTCTTATCTCATTTATTTTGTCTGCTTCTGTCTCCTTTTACTAGAATGTAAGCTCCATGAGGGCCGTGGTTGTATATGTTCACTGCTGGGTTTGCAGCTTCAAATAATTATCAAGTGAACGGATGGATGTCTCACCTCCTGCCAGGCCCTCCCTGTTTCCTCTCTCATTGCTGGCCATACTGAACACTCACGTTCTGCTCAGGTCTGTTGTCTCTGGTCCTGGGGACTTGGCATGTGCTCTTACCCAGTCTGGAAAACTTCCCATTGTGTTCAGTTGGACTGACTCCTCCTTCCTGTTCAGCTCTTTCCTAGGAAGCCTTTCCCAGCCCCCCAAACCTGGGAAAGACACCTCTCTTATGTGCCCCCAGGGCACGAGGAAGCCATCACAGTTGGAATAGTTGTCATATATGGATCCAACAGGCCAGGCTTTATCTAAATAATTTTTCAGACACTATCTCATTTGTTGTCCCAAACCTATGAGACAACTAGTAATAATACCCCTACTTGATGTATGGGGAAACTGAGGCTTGATCAGCTTGAGTAACTTTTCTCAGTTACAGAGGTAGAAAGGGGTAGCAGCAGGGTTTGAACTCTATTATCTAGCTCCAGGTGTCACATTCGTAGTCCCTGAACTTGATCTAGAACTCTCAGTTTGCCTGTGCCCTTGTCTGTCTTTTCTAGTGGATTATAGGCTCCTTGAGGGTAGGGTCTCTACCCTACACACTTTGGCTTTGTCCTGGTGACTTAGGCTTAGCACGCATTACCACCAGCACACAGGAGGCACCCAGAAGGTACCTGTGAATGAATGAACAAAGGACAATGGTAAGGTTCTGAGTGTACACAGACAAGGAAAACAGAGTCCCTGGCCTCCACCTCCACGTCCATCCAGGAAGCTCACCACCTACTCCTGGAGTGTCTATTCTGGCTTTCCCCTACGGGCTCATTTATCTACCCAGGTGGGTACCTGGAGGCCTCAAAGGAATCCATCCTTACAAATATTATTTGGAAGGCAGAGGTCTACAGTTTTCCAAATGTCAAAGATGAGTGAATGAACAAACTGCTGGCTGCTTGGTGTTCATGGGAGGTGAGATGTTCTGAGAACAAGGAGGATTTTCTCTGTAACCGAAGGAGGAGATTGAAGTCCTATTCCAGGAATCACTCCCTCCTACAGCCAGAGATCAGAGTTCCCTTCTCAAAGATCTGATGCTGCCAGGCTCTGTCTGCTGCGTCTTCAGCCTTGGCGAGCTCCTTTATCACACTGTGAAAAGAAACATCCCAACCCCACTTTGAGATTTTGATTTAACGTTATCTTCCAACAATGGAGTAGGGGAGGCTGACAGCTTGTTCTGAGCAGGGAGGGTCACTTTCCGACTCACTGGAACNAGCATGTTTTCTGTTCTTTGGACTTAGAGTTTCCTGTTTAAATGTCTGAGAGTCTGGGCACAAGGTGCTTGCTGAGTTCTGACTAATAGAAGCCTGTGATTAAATTATTTCAGACGCTAATAAAAATATTTTTAGGATAAAGTCCTTTGGGAATTATGTCAAGTGCTGAGTACACTTTTCTTGGTAAACACTTGAGTCTGCCATATCTTTTTGAGTCAGCTTTTACTCAGCAGTGTTCATCCTGAGGAAATTCAGAAGACTTATCTTCAAAGTCATATGCCCAGGTTGATTTCAGAAACCTCCTGGAGAGAAAAGATTCTGATGATATCTCATGAGCAGGGCTTTTTGTTTTAGCATATCTTTGCCCACCCACCTGCCATCCCCTCCAACTCCTGCCATCTTATTTTTAAAAAACAAATTCCTGTAACACACTTGAAATTACAATCTTCCAGGGGAGGAAATTTATGAAGAGGTTGCCCTGAGTCTCCCTTTCTGTTCCACCAACCCCTTAATCCAGAGCGTGTGGTGGTGGAGTGGAGTGATTCAGGGGAAGTTGGGGAACCATGAGCCTCTTGACCTTCCCATGCTCACTGACAACACGGACTCTAATATTTCTTAAATTACATTTGTTCTGCAGTAACCCAAAGAAGATTCTCTGTTTTCTGCTGCTTAGAAGCAAATTAGGTAAACAAACAAATCTATTAAATTACTGGCATGGGTGAGATGCTGTGCTTCGTGATGGTATAGGCGGAGACATGCTGATGGATTCTGCAGCATTTCCTTGCTGTCCAGGAGCTCATGGAGCAAGAGCGGGCATTTCATAAACTGCACCTGCGTCTCCAGCCACATCAGCTTGTGGGTGCCACCAGTGAGGGCGCCACGGTGGCAACTAACAGTCTTCTCTAGTCTAGATCTGTATCAGTTGGGATGCATTGGGCTGCAAGTAATGGAAAAACCAATAGAGAGTGATCTGAACAAAAATTGGTGTTTATTTTTTCTTTTCTTTCTTTTTTTTTAAGATTTTATTTATTTATTTGACAGAGAGAGAGACAGTGAGAGGGGGAACACAAGAAGGGGGAGTGGGAGAGAGAGAAGCAGGCTTCCCGCTGAGCAAGGAGCCTGATGTGGGGCTCGATCCCAGGACCCTGGGATCATGACCTGAGCTGAAGGCAGACACTTAAAGACTGAGCTACCCAGGCGCCCCTATTTTTACTCACATTATCAGAAGTATAGAGGTTTGACAGCTCAAAGATGTCAGGATCAGCAACTCTTGAATTTTTGACCTTTTCTTATGGTCACAAGATGACTGTTGGAGTGCCAGACATAGTGCCTACATTCAAGATGGGGAGAAGGAGAAGGGGAACTTCTGTTCTGTCTTTACCTTTATCTGGAAACCCTTTCCTGAGCTCTCTGCAGGCTTTTGCTACATTTCCTAGAACAAAACTGTCCCATGGGCTTCCTTGACCCCACCAGAGTCTGGGAAAGCCATAGCCCAGCCTCTTGCATTCAGTTTCCTACTGTATAGTACAGCCTGTGAGCAGGCTTTCTTTTCTCACTGATTACAGCCCCGCTTTCCTAGGAACCTGGCAACATGTTTCTGTGGGCCAGATTGGAAGAGGGATGGTGTGGCAATGCAGCATGTCCCTCTGCTGTCAGCCCTCAACAGCTATGCCCACACCTGGATCCCATGCCCAACCTGCCTTCCTTTGGGGCAGCTCCCATCCCCAGTGAGAATATTATTTTGGAGGGGCAGCCAGTTGTCCTTGATTTGCAGGAGGGTGGATCTTGAGTAAGGCTGAATGTTAGCTTCGACAGGCAGTGCAGTAACCCAGGGAGCTCATGCAGGGGAGCCCCAGGTGCGACTGAAACCAACATGTCTGAGGTTCCTATGAGCACATGGTTCAAGCTATTATGCTGGGACTCTCACAAAAGGAAGGTAGGAGGAAGGAAGGAAGGAAGGAAGGAAGGAAGGAAGGAAGGAAGGAAGGAAAAGAAAGAAAGAGAGAAAGAAAGAAAGAGAAAGAAAGAAAGAAAGAAAGAAAGAAAGAAAGAAAGAAAGAAAAAGGAAGGAAGAAAGAAAGAAGAAAGAAAAAGGAAGGAAGGAAGGAAGGAAGGAAGGAAGGAAGGAAGGAAGGAAGAAAGGGAGGGAGGGAGGAGGGAAACAAGCAAACCCCACGAATTTGTACTACGGAGAAGAGCGTGGGTAACGCACGTCACGCCAAACGTGCTGTGGGAACATAGAAGGGGAATGACTTGCAGGGAGGTTGTGGGTGAAGGTTGGTGGAAAACTAGTGGGAAGAGGATGAGGACAGTGCCTGCATCACAGAAGAAAGAACATTTAGTTCACCCATTCATTTATTCATTCATTCAACACATATCGTTTTCCTTCCTTAGCTAGCAAAACCTGACTTGTCCACTGCCCTGTGAGAGCTTGTCTCCTGAAGAAGACGAGGAAAGACAACGTAATGAGTATGATAAAGCGCGAGGCTGTGGAAGGTGCAGGAAGGAGAGAGGTGTGCTGTTGGGAGGGATCACCGGCTCAGGGAGGTCAAAGCTGTTTCGGGGTGAGTTGGGTTTCACCAAGTGGAGGGAGGGAAGGCTGAGCAGTGAGCAGGTCTGGAAAGGGCTGGCCAGGTTCCACAGGGGTGAGGGTGGGGGGCGATGGTGAGTGGTCCTGACATCCGAGAAAGGTAGAGAATAAGCAAGGATTGGGATAACTATTTGCCAGCTCTCTGCCAGACATTTCTCACGTTCTGATCCTATGTTCTGCTAGAACAACCCTACCAAGTGAGAATTCCTTTAATTTTGGCTCCCCTGAAGGTGAATTCCAGGAGGAAGACTTGGATGCAGAGAGTTTATGGGGGAGGTGATTCCAGGAAGCAGAAGAGAGGCAGGAAGTAAGCAAAAAACATACAAAGGGTGATTTATGATCTGCTGTGACCACTGGGGCTCTTGTCCCCAGGACCTCCTGAAAGAATGTCCCCGGTAACATTTTACTTAAAGAAATGGACACAGATCAGGAGTGAGGGGCCCCTGAGACATGCTACAGGTATTATATTCATTTAAAAGGGAAGGATCAGAAAATTTTAGCCTCTTGCCCAACTTTTTAACTGCCAATAAATCACAGAGCAGGGATTTGATCCAAGGTAGGCTGTGTCTGCAAAACTCACACCCTTACTGCCATCTTCTGCTAAAATGGATGCTAGTATCAGCGTTGCTGTGATATTTTTCTAACAGTCACTAATTCCGCCAGGCCTGAAAGTGGTGCTAAGTCTGCTGCCGCCACAGTACCTGCATATGGCGAATCACCTCACTGGGAGCTCGTGAGGGATGACATCGTGTAATCCACTGAGCAAATTAGCTGGCCTAACCCAAGCACAAAGTAGTGAAAGGGACCACAATAGGGTCTGTGGTAGATGAAAGATGGTTGGGGGAAAAAAGAGATGGTAGAAAATTCTTTGCCACTTCTCTCACCAGAAGTGGCATTTAAATCTTCTCCTTCTAAATTCAGTCTGGTCTTAGTGTCTTGCTTGACCCATAGAATGAGGCAGGAGTAACTTCCTGGGCTGTTCAGAGTTTGCTCACAGGAATCTCTGTAGCTTACAGCTGAGTGTCTTGACCGGATCACTTGCTCTTGGCGCCTTGTGCCGCCATGTTAGATGTCTAACTTCTCTGAGGCTGCCAGGCTGGAGAGGCCCCAGTAAGCGCTCTACTCGAGAGTACCAGCTGAGCCCGGCCTCCCAGCTGCCCCTGCCAAGGTGCCAGATGTATCAGAGACCCACCACACCGGGCCTCTTCCAACCGAGTGCCACCTACCTCTGTTGATGCCACATGGAACAGATGAGTCACCCAGCCGCCCATATTCTTGACCTACTAAATTGTAAGATGAAGTAATATGCTTGTTATTTTAAGTTTCTAAGTTCTGAAGTAATTTGTTCCTTAGCAGTAGATAACTGGAACATGGCCACTACTTTCTGTTTCCTATAGTCACTGAAGTGTTACTCTTCTTAGAAGGAGACGTACCATCTTTAAATTTAGGCCAAAATGCAGCTGTTTTGACTAAGTTCCAACAACATACACATTTAGAAATCATGGGGGAAGTTTGGGCATCTCTCTGTTTTTCTCTATGATCCATATCTGGGATTTGGGATGAAGCACAGGAAGCACACTCCCTTCTCAGCATTGACTTTTAAGACCTAAGTCTCCAGAGTCGTCTGTAAACATAAGGGTACAGAGCAGTAGGAATGACGTGCAGTGTGAGGAGGTTTCCATGAGGTGTTAGCAGGTAAAGCAATGACCACGGATGAGCTTTCTGAGAGAAAGTAAAGCAGAAAGTACAACAGTTTGGGGGAATGCCCACAGCTAAAGAGGCCAGGGGACTGAGGCGACCAGCTGGGTGCTCGGAAAGTGAGGAGCTGGTTCACTGACATCGTGTCTAGGCTCAAGGAGGGATTCTAGCAGGCAGCACTGGTGTCCCCCATGTCCCAGTGAGGTCAGGAGACCGGCTGTGCAGAGAAGGCCACCTCCTCCCTCACCTTGCAAGTGACCTCAGTCACATGGTATTGATGGAAAAAAGACATCTTCTTTCACCGATTATGTAACTAATTTAGTCAGGCATCTCACCTCTTTGGGGGCAAAAGCATGACATAGTTTATAATTCTTTTTTTGATAACTACTGCCAGTTGTGTCCTGACACACTCATTTTCCTCTGGGTGGGGATCCCCCTAATGACTCATCGGTCCATTTGCATAACTTTTCAATAATGTTGGGTTATTGCAACAGTCTAGCTCTGATTGCTAAGACTTGGTATTCATTTAAAAACTTAATCTCATGATTTATGTCTTCCGTTTACCCACTGCTGTGTGTGTGTGTGTGTGTGTGTGTGTGTGTGTGTGTGTGTGTTGTGTGCTTGCATATATGGCAGGGTCTGTCATCTTACACCCTCTTTGTTTCCCCAGAATGAACACCTCTGGGTTGGTTGGGGCTGGCAGGGGGCTAGGGAAAGCCCTCGAAGTTTCCGTGGATGGCTGCCTCTAGCCAGGCTGCTGTCCTTTTTCTACTGGCTGTCACTGCTTTGAGATCTTGCTCTGAACTGGTCTGGGGTCCTTGTGTTGCTTTCCACCAAATGCTGGCTCTCTGGAGGTGGGACAGGGCACTGGCTGATTTCTCAAGGGTCTTGGGGAGGGTGGTCTCATTGTACGCACTCTCCTGGTTTTTACGATGTTAGTATCCCCAGTGCCATGATCTTTTCTGATTGAAGACCCTCAACATGACAGGCTCCCTCCCCATAGTGCGCTTCCTATTAAAAGGCAAATCGGGCTTTTTCTGAGCCCTTAGTAAATTCCAGGCGTCCTGAAAGGACCTTTCACAAATGTAACCTGACCAAATCCTCTGGACTCCAGGGGAAGCCTGTCCAGGCCACACCCACTGTCAGTGGCCTTGCTGGGATTTTCATCCAGTTCTGTGTTCTTGTCTAATGTTTGTACACCTTGTACACGTCTCTGCAACCATCGTTTGTGCTCTGAGAGTTTCCTTGAGCCTCTTTTTAAAGATGTGGTAACTCGAAGTTCACACACTTTTCCAAATACGGCTGGAACTTGGATTTGGGTAAACGTACAGTGCCCGCTTCTGACAGTGGTGGCTTTGCTATTCTTTGAGTCAGTGGGGCGATGGATAAATGTTGCCAAGAAATGGACACAATGAATGGCTGTGTTTCTTCTCAGGGTTATGATGGATAGCCTGACATCTTTATCTTACAAAAACAGTAGAGGTGACTTTTCTGGAAGTCATTTTAAGGGAAAGTATAATCATAAATACCCCCAGAGAAGTACAGCTGTAGATTCCTGCCTACTCCTTGTTTCTTTGTGGGATCTTTTTGAAGTTTGACAGCTTTCCGTTTTATCATTTGGAAGAACTGAGTCATGTGCAAAGTTAGAGATTTCTTTGTGTACCCCCTCATTTTGGATCATGTTGAAGTATTTATTTATCTCAAATGTTGGTTTTGGTGTCTAGGGTTCCTGTCTAGTGTGATAAATGCCTGCTTTTATACTGGCTGTGTTTTGAAGTCGTCAGGTTAGATTTGGGGCAGGTCTGATGTAGGACCAGAATCCAGAGGAGACAATGACTTTCAGATGAGGTCGTTAATCAAACCTAGGATTTCCACTTGGGTTAATCAAGAATGGGTACCATAAGCTTGTACAATCATGAGGTAATTAAAGTCAGATTTACTCAACATTCTAGAACATACTAGAGGAAGCCACTTGATGTTTGAGTGGGACAAGGACAATGAAATTGCCCTTTAAATATCATTACAGAAGTGGATGGAAGTCATTCATGAAAAGGTGACATTTACTAAAATCCCAAAAGGTTCAAGTAGGGTTGGGGTTGCTATTTCCACATCAGTAATGCATATCTACAAGATAATTTTTAATGGTATGAATGATATTCCCTTGAGTCAACATTGTAAAAATTACTTAGCCAATTTCTACCACAGGGAATTGAGTTGTTTCTAATTTTTAGTAATTATGAACAGTACCACAATAAACATCCTCGACTCTGCCCACACCTACGTAATAGCTCCTTTTGGTAAATTCCCAGGAATGAAACTGCTGAGCCCAAGGGATGTGCATTCCAAGGGCTTTAAGTAAAATACCCTCAGAAAGGTACTACATACTTAGATTTCCACCAGCAGTGGTGGAGATGCCTGGGTGTTCCTGTGCTTGACATTGCTAGGAAGGTATTTTTCTTTTAGAGAAATTCAAGGTCAATGGGCCACTAAGCCCAGGAAGTGGAATAAATGCTTTTCAGAATGCACACTTTGAACAGAGAAGTAGATGACATCCTTATTTCCCCTCAGTTTCTGGTGTTTGCTTTTTCACATCAAATGTATAGATGGAACATCTCCAAAGTTTGGAATCAGCTATTTAGTGGCTGTGGCTATGATGTCATTTGGTGCCGCCAACCCCAGGGTATCCGCAGTCTGTGAGTTTAGAACTGGCCTCCACTTGACTGAGGAGGGCCTTGGAACATGACTCTGAAGGGATGCTGCCCTGGGGTTCTGTGCACCTTGCCTGTCCAGGATGGTCAGGGCCTGGGCAGACAGGTCATTCTAGGGTCAACTTTTCAGGATCCTGGCAACAAAGAGGCAGTTAAGCAACACCTTCTTACCTGACCAGGGACAGCCCTCAAATCTTGGAAGAGCCCAAGTGCAGATTATTGATTTTAATAGAAATGTTAATTTTAAAACTATTCTTGGTATCAATTTCTATAGCAAACATTTACCAAGAGTGGTTGATCAGATGTCTGCAAGACAGGGTGTTAGAGATACCAAGGATGAAAGATTTTTTTTCTTGCATTTCCACAACACCCTTTGCTCTGAGAGCTGTTTTTTCTTTTTCTTTTCTTTTTTTTTTATTTTAAAGATTTTATTTATTTGTTCAACAGAGATAGAGACAGCCAGTGAGAGAGGGAACACAAGCAGGGGGAGTGGGAGAGGAAGAAGCAGGCTCATAGCGGAAGAGCCCAATGTGGGGCTCGATCCCATAATGCCGGGATCATGCCCTGAGCCGAAGGCAGACGCTTAACCGCTGTGCCACCCAGGCGCCCTGTAAGAGCTGTTTTTTCGACCACCTCTTCCTCCTACCCTAAATCAATTTATATTTAAAAAATCTGGCCACAAATTTTAGGCTCAGAATTGTCCTTTACCTCTGGCCATCCCACCTCCTTCCTGGACGTCTCCAGCATGCATCAGACCAGGGAGATGACGTAGTAATGTGGTGGCTAAATAAGCACCAGTCTAGCCTGGGTTCAAATCCCGGTTCAGCCACTTGCTCAGCGTGTGACATCGGACAGGTTCCTTCAAATCTCCACAAACTAGGAGGATAATGCCTATCTCATAAAGTGGCTTTAGGGATTAAATTAAATGAAGTAATATATGGTAGCTGTTTGTCACAGAATAAATGCTCCTTAAATTGTCATAATCATTAGATGACATTGATCAAGATTTCCAATTCCTGGTCTCACTGAGCCTTGGGTTCTGGGCATTCTGGGATTACAGTGATTTCTCTGATGGCTGGTTGATTTCCTAGATTACTGGGGAGTTATCATTCCCTTGGTCTCCCCTCACATCCTGCCCAGCCCGAAGCCCCCTTCCAGGCACAGCACCCTCACAGGAGATGCTGATGTGTGCCGCCCAGACCCAAGCCCTGTGTGCAGTAACCTCAGTTACTCGTTGCAAACCGGGGGTGGTTTTTATGGGCTGAACAAATCAGGGAGGCTGTACGAGGGCAGACTCTGTGGTTGGGACTGGACAGCCTGGAGAATCCACATCTGTAAAACTGTTTTAAAAAGATACCTTTAGACTGAAAATGGACTTTGCCTACCTGTTTCTGGAGCAGGAGAAGCAGGCATGCCTGGCAATGCATGGAAGATTACACACACACACACACACACACACACACACACACACGAATACATGACCCCACAGAGCAGGGAGTAAGCTCATGGAACATGCTGTCCCCAGAGACGGCACAAACTGAAAAAGGGATTTTGCCAAGGATCTAGAAGAAGTTGTGGAGAGGGTGTCATAGCAACATGTGCCCAGAAATCAGTGGGAACATCCTGAACCTCTTGAGGTCGCCCTCAGGGCAAACGATCACCCCAGTGTCACAGTCCTGTCCTTGCACACTGCAGACGAAGCCCTCCTCGAGCCACTTCGACCTGTCCCTGAACATCTCCTTTGTCTTGGAACGTTGGTCTAGCTGGTGAGCCCCTGCATCCTGGGTCTTTCCTTCTCTTCTTTCCTGGAGTCTGGCTATGGGCAAGAAAATCATGAGCTCATACTTTTATGTAGTTTTTACTGAACTCATTTCCTCCTTGCAGCAACCCGTGGGAGTGGCAAGGCAGCTCTAACTGCACCTGTTTAATTGAGGTGTGAGGCGTTCAGAGGGCTAACGGCCCCAAGTCCTCAGTTTCTCCTCGTCTTACCGTGAGTTCCATCTGGAGGTGTGCTGAGATGTTACTAACCGATGAGGTTCGTGGATCACCACTGTAGAGAGCGTTTACCATCAAACAGGTGTCTACACTGCTGCTGGTAGAGTATTGACAATGCGGTGTGGTCATGAGAGAGATTTGGGGGAATCTTCTTTGGCCCCTCGGTCACAAGACTATTTACTCACCTCGTACGCGGTTTAGGTGGTGGGTCGTAACGGCAGACCAAGGGGCGGCTCAAGTAAAAGGAGATGTTGCCATGGAAATATCCCCACACCCCCACATACAGTATTAAAAGTTTTTCCTTTTCTTTTTTTGGTAGCGTCAACTAGAAATAAAATATTTGAGACAGCTGACCTAGATTCTGAAGGTGAATTCCAGGGATAAAACTCTAGGGAGATAAAATGGAAATGATGAAGTAAATGGCTTTGGTGCAGGAGTCACTGGACCTCAAAGAAACTGCAGTATACCCAACCAGAGAGGAGAATCCTGCCAAAGACACACTTATCAGGTGGCTTTTATTTATTTATTTATTTATTTATTATTTATTTATTTATTTATTTATTTATTCTTTATTTATAAGTTTTTATTTATTTATATGATCTCTACCCCCAATGTGGGTCTCGAACCCTGGGATCAAGGGTCACACGTTCTTCCTACTGAGCCAGCCAGGCGAGGTGTCCCTAGGTTGTTTTTAAATTGGGTTTGGTTTAAATAGTAGTAAAAGAGGGGCTCCTGGCTGGCTCAGTCGGTTGAGTGACTGACTCTCGATTTGGCTCAGGTTGTGATCTCAGAGTCCTGGGATCGAGCCCCATGGGGGGCTCCATGCTCAGCAGGGAGTCTGCCTGAGATTCTCTCTCTCCTTCTCTCTCTGCCCCTCCCCCTTCTTGCACACATGCTCTCTCTCTCTCTCTCTAATAAATAAATCTTAAATAGTGGTAAAGGCACAGATGTGTGTTTTTAGTGTAGTTATTAGTTTTGGCATTGTTTTATTGCATGACGTGGGTTTCCAAGAGCAGAACTCCTATGACATATCACCATTTGACTTAAGATGGCCCAATTTTTGGTTATTGTCCAGGGAGTCAATTAAATGGCGAGGTGGTTGGCGGTGGCTAGCAGGGTTTGCCAGTGGCCTAGCTGAGGAAGGCGTTTCGTCCAGCTCTGCAGAAATCTGGCTGCTGCTTTTTCATGTGGCCAGGAGGTGGTCTTCTGGTGGCAGCTGCCGGCTCTCCATTCTCCGCCTCGTCTGCGGCTCCGTGTCTTCTTCTACGGGCTTGCTGTACTTGATGGAGGGGTCTTTTCTCTTTCTTTCTTTCTTTCTTTCTTTCTTTCTTTCTTTCTTTCTTTCTTTCTTTCTTTCTTTCTTTCTTCTTTCTTTCTT
>NW_024426774.1:78464237-78549183 GCF_017311325.1 Ursus maritimus
CTTCCTTCCTTCCTTCCTTCCTTCCTTCCTTCCTTCCTTCCCTCCTTCCTCCCTTCCTCCCTTCCTCCCTTCCTCCCTTCCTTCCTTCTCCCTCCCTCCCTCCCTCCCTTCTTTCTCTTTCTCTCTCTTTTTTAAGATTTTATTGATTTCTTTGTCAGAGAGAGAGAGTGCACACAAGTAGGGAAAGCAGCACACAGAGGGAGAAGCAGGCTCTCTGCTGAGCAAGAGGCCCCATGTGGGACTCAATCCCAGGACCCTGGAATCATGACCTGAACTAAAGACAGATGCTTAACGCACTGAGCCACCCAGGCGTCCTGATGGAGGGGTGTTTTCAACTCTGTTTGGCAGGAGAAATAACTTCCTGAATAGTGTCCAACCCAAAGAGGATTTCCCCCAATCTGGTGAAATACCAAGGGCCATGACGCATGCCTGTTACAGGTAATGTTGCTAAATGCCCAGCCGGATTCAGGGAGTTCGCATTTAGGCCCATTTAGCCCAATTTTAGGTGGGCAGCACGTTGACTGCCAGCTGGGGCTGTGTCCCGCCGACAGGAATGAGCGTGGAGGGTGCACGTGCAGGACGTGGCAGGTGATGAATATCAGAAGGGGTGTGGGCCTGGTGGCATCTCGTTAGTACAAACGGTCCTGGTCGTGTTTGTGGCAACACCCAGAGTGATCACATGGACTCACTGATTCGTGGGAGAGAAGTTTATCTGCATACATACTGATGATGCCGTCTCAGTCTGGAACGTTCCTGAAAGGATGCATGGAAGACCGGTAAATGCAGTTGTCTCTGGGGAGGAAGCCAGATGTTCCGCGATGGGAACAACACTACTTTTCAAAGCATTGTTTTACTAAATGCACATGCTCCTCTTCCATTTCATTAATCAGACTGACTTTCTCTGGCTATATTGGGGCGAACGGTGAGGTCTTAGCCTCCTGTCACCAAACATGGCTGAATTTCATGTTTCTTATTTGCAAAACAAAGGAGTTGAGTTAGAGGCCTTTTAACATCTTTTCCAGCTCCTTCGAAGGATTTGTTTTAAGACTGAAGTGCTTTAGGAAGTTGGTTGTACCCAAAAGCAATTTTTCATCTGAGATGTTTAAGTTGGCCATGACACCCGCACAGTGTTTTGCAACCCAGCCAGCCCTGCTCCACAGAGAGCCAAGACAATGGAGATGGCTCAGATCAAGTACACATGCCCCGTCTCCTCACATGGCCAGAAAGGGAGAGTGTGTATCACTCCCAGTAGGTCCGATAGATGCAATAGATCTTCCTGTTTGTGTGGGTGGGTGGGGCTACTTAAGTCCTTTTAAGTCAAGCCCAAAACTGGGATTCAGGCCAACACTTGTTGGAAGCCAGTAGCTGATTTGATCAGGATTCATGAAGTCTTCTGGGATCTTCCATCAAATGGCCTTGTTTTCAGAAGCTTTCCTCTTGCTGCTCATTGATACCAACCAGTGCTTTGAAAGCCACTATCGAATGATGGCTGGCTGGCATTCTCCAAAAAACACTTCCAGAATGGAAATAGTCATGCTTTACTAAAGCAAGGAACTTAAATGAACAGTCATTTCTTCCCTCAGTGGAGGACTTTAATAGGCTGGCGTTTACTGTTAACATTTCCTTGAGGCAAACTGATAAAATGGGGTCACCGATGGGAAGGGTTGCAGATGTGCTGACTAAGGCAAAGCGTAGCATCCCCAGAATTGTGTCCTGGGGTGAACGATTGGGTGTGCACTGAGGGGCCTGGCTGGTGACTCAGGAAAGACTTTATTAGGGCCACTGCCCTTGTGTGAGTGAAGCCACCGAGGTCTTCAGGAAGGTCCACACTGCAGCCAGAAACTCCATTTTGTTGGTGCCCAGCGATGTTCAGGTTCCCACAGATGGGCTCATTCTAACCAAATTTAAGAAGCTATTGAATTCCAGAATGTCCATTTGTTCATTATAGTTGGCCTATCCCTTCCCAGTGATTTATGGAGGTAACTGTGGGGCTGAATTTGGAATCTGAAGGCTGTATGGAATAAGTGCCACCAGGAATGTAGGTGGAATTTTCCTGAAGGAATTTTCAGGTACTATAGTCCAGCCATTAAGAGCATGGTTTCTGGACCCAGACCAGCCAGAGCTGAGTCCCAGCCCTTATTATGTTGGTGATATTGGAGAAGTTTCCTTAAGCTCTTTCTCTGCTTCTGTTTCCTTATCTGTGAAACTGGCATAATTTCATCAGATAATTTCAAAGTTTGGTGTGGGGATGAGATATGATAGGTGGGTATGGTACCTAGAACAATGCCCAGCACGTAGTAAGCGCTAGAAGTGTTAATGGCTGTCATCATCCAGAGGAAGGGCTAGAACATTCTGTGAGGACTCAGATGGTAATATTTCAGGCTTTGCTGGCCCAACAGTCTCTATTGACTGCTCGATTCTGCCATTATAGCACAAAAGCAGCCATAGACATTAGGTAAAGCAGTAGACACAGCTGGGAAAACAGGGAGAGGGCAGGATTCTGTCCTCGGGCTTAGTCTATTGCCCCCTCATCTGTAGTATCCCTGGGATACTGGAACACTAGGTGGGATTACTGATGTGGGCAAGGGGCCAAGAAGAGGATCGTTTAGTCTTTATCCTTAAGGTAATAACTCTCTCACCCTTTGGGAGTTTGGACAGGGCAGATGGGGAGACTGAGGCATCCATTCTCATAGTGTGAAGTTGGCAAATTTGGGTTCCCTTGACCCTTATTTTAGTTCTTTTTCCCTAACCCTGAGCAGTTCAGTGGTCACATGGATAGCAAGAATCCGCTATGCTCAACTGAAAGGAATGGGGGACATAAAATCCTACCCAAGGACCAGCTGCCAGTGAGGGATATTAAAGGATCATGAAAGATGGAATCTCCACTAAAAGGGATCGTAGTGGTCAGCTATCAGATGCTTCTATTCCTTCAACTGCATCCCGTTCAAGGAGAAGTGTGCTGAATCCTCAACTGGCCTTGATTAAGAGCATCTTCCAGCAATGGCATCCATGATGGCTGGGGTCAGAACTGCACTTAGATCTGTAAGACAGCCCTGCCCCAGGCCCCACACTTTAGAAAAATAAGCAGCAAATCCCAAAGACTTCTTTTAAAATTTAATTTCAGTCCCCTAAGAAATTTTTTTGAAGGTTTGGCCAAAAACTGAGCGAAGGGGGATTATGGAAGAAAGTTGTTTGAACCCAACTGGACCCCTCTGAGCCTAAGGATATGGGGTGGGAGCACTGGGTTTGTGTGGGAAGAGGAGAAAATCACAGGTCTGCACTGAGGACCCAGAGACAGTTGCTGCTTTTGTTTAAAGTTGACTGTCCCCAGTTGCTAAAAGTGGGTGTCTAGGCAGGATCTGGGTTCCCTGGATAATTATAGTTCTTTCCTCCCTTTGGTTGGGAGGATGTGGTTTTGGAACTGCTTAGAAATCCTGAGTCAGAAGAGTAAGGTGTGGGTTGGTGGGCATGCGGGGAATCCCCTATAGTTTTAGGGTCAGGGAACCACCTGGTTGCTGGCTATAGGCCTCAGACACAAAGAGGTAGAAATTCAGACTTAGTATCCCTAAGTCAATATTAAATACCTTAGAAATATCCAGATACATGGTATGTGGCATCTCTTTGGAATCTCATTTCAAGCCTTAGAAATGTTGGGAGTGAGCCTGGCTAAGTTCATGGCACCTTTTGATTTTCCTGGTTTGACTCCAAAACATGTCCCTTCTAGATATGTCATCAACACACACTTAACTTTGGTCAAAGCTCTCCTGGCTGGGGTGCACTTCTTTCCCTTAGAGCACCTTTCATGCATCAAATTTTACCCATTTTACATAGGTCAAACTAAACCCAAAATTCCCAGAGTTCTAATTGTGTACTGTTATTGTGTGTATTTGTGTGTGACTGGGGGGGCAGAAAGAGATAGTAACGTGTGTGTGTGTGTGTGTGAGTGTGCATGTATACGTGTGTGTATGTACGTATATATATGTACACACATATATTGTTGAGTTTTTTAATTTTGTATTCTAAAATTCTCCTGTATTTTTTGAATATGAAGACAATTATCATATGGTTTCTCTCATCTATGGAACATAAGAACTAGGAAGATCAGTAGGAGAAGAAAGGGATAAAGAAAGGGGGGTAATCAGAAGGGGGAATGAAGCATGAGAGACTATGGACTCTGAGAACCAAACTGAGGGCTTCAGAGGGGAGGTGGGTGAGGGAATGGGATAGGCTGGTGGTGGGTAGTGAGGAGGGCACGTATTGCATGGTGCACTGGGTGTTATACGCAAGAAATGAATCATGGAACTTTACATCAAAAACCAGGGATGTACTGTTTGGTGACTAACATAATACAATAAAAAATATTATTATAAAAAAATGAAGAGGATTGGGGTAGTGGATACATAAGCCATATATTTGCCACTCTCAACTATTCAGTTAATAGAGTTAAGAGTTTGGAATTGAGTGAAAAATGCCTTCTGCACAGCTGAAACAGACACTGTATTAGTTATCTATAGCTGTTTAATACATTTCTCTTGCTCGAACAAGGACAACCATTTATTAGCTCATAGTCTCTGAGGGCCAGTGATTCAGGAGTACTGGCCCAGCTGCATTCTGGCTCAGGACCTTTACGAGGTTGTAGTTACCATGCCGGCCAGGGCTGCTATCATCTGAAGGTTTGACTGGGGCTGTGAGTTCTGCTTCCAAGAAGGCTCGAGGCTGACCAAGTCATGCTGGCTGTTGGTGGGGACCTCAGTTCCCTGTCATGAGCATTCCCCACAGGGCAGCTTGCGTGTCTTCATAACATGCCTGGCTTCCTTTGGAATGTGTGTCCTAAATACCCCTGTGGAAGCTACAATGCTGTTTGTGACTTAGCCTTAGGAGGCCCCTATTGTTATTTCTGCAGGTTACACATGGCTACTAGAAAGTGAGGATCATCTGGAGAGGGTCATCTTGGAGGCCGGCTGCTGCAGATGTTATAATGTCCCTGGGTAAGTGGTGGCCCCTACATACCTGAATCGGCTCTATTTAGGCCCTATTTTTGTGAACGTTGCTTCCTTGGACTACCCTCTGTGTGCCCTGGGCCTATAGATGTTGCCTCTGCCTGGTTCAGCTACAGCTCCTCACTAATGCCCAAAGAAGTCCTTGGACTCAGGATTTTATAATAACCACAAAAAGAGTATTTGATCACCAAATCCAGAGAGCCAAAGGTCTGCATGAATACGTATACGTCCGATTCAGCGTAACGCACAAGTGTATGCACAGTATCGTCCTGATGTTAAGCACTGATACTTCTCATGGAGGAACTGGCCACAGACGCTGCCCTAGAGAGCTCTGGCGATGTGTCTTCCCTACTCCTGGTCCTCTTCATGGGTCGACCTTAACGGCTTCTGCGTACTGCTCGATCTATTACATTTCTCAATTTTAATTCAGCCGACACAGCAGCTCGAAAGATTCTCTGTATTGTTAAGGATCATCTGTAAAGGACTGAGTCCTACTGGCAGAATCCCATGAGCTCCATGAACTGGGTTTCTAGTGCTCTAGATCCCTGTGTTCTCATTCGTTCACTCGCTCATGCTCTCATTCATTCAGTCGTGACCGTGTGGGCACTATGTGCGGGCTGGTGTGGAGCCCTTCGCTCTCCTGTTGGCTATTGCACGATAGGTCAGATACTGCAGGGCTCCAGCTGGGCGCTCCTTCATCAGGGGAGGCCCTGCTAATGGCTTCTGCAAAGCATCCTTCTACAAAGTGCCAGAGAAAGCTGCCTGCAGCACAGGGGGGCCAGATTTGAGAGACAGCTCTCACTGTAGGTGAACAAGGCTTTCTGGGCTCACTCTACCGAATGGACCCCTGGAAAGGTCCTTCTTACTATAGTGTGGCTCTCTCCTCTGTCATTTCTGATGTTCCAACATCCTAGTTACAGAGGCTCAAAAGTCTTGTGGTCTTTGGGGGACTTAGTTCCTTTCCTGATTTTTTGATCTCTCCCACAAAGGAAAGCTCTCTGGTCTGCTCCAAGAGTATATTTATCCTTTGATACCTGTATATCTGGCCTCCCAATAGAGACAGGATTCAAATCAGCTCTTTTAAAAGGGGGAGTGCCTGGCTGAAGCAGGTACTGGGCCTATAGGTGTTGACAGTAACATGAAGAGTCCACTGAAGGAGATTGAGGAAACAAAAAGATGACACAAAGCAGAAGTGAATATTCAGAAAGAGTGAGCCACGTGTCTTGGTTAAGAGCCCACATTAGTCCTGGTGTGTTCATCACGTAGCATTTGGGGCCAGGCACAGAAAGTCTAGTCTACTAGAGGGGACCCCCACTCATAAAGTTCTACGTGGGGTCTAGGGACAAAGACCGTGCGACTATGTGAAAATGGATGCTCTCTGCTCAGAAAAGTGACCTAGAGGGAGAGGGGAGGCTTCTAGAACTCAGGGGGTGATGGCAGCTTGTTCTTCCATTCAGCTGAGACCTACCGAGTCCGCTCCCAGCTCAGCTGCCGGTGGGAGGAAATGAGCCTCCGGGGCCATCCAGATTTGTCATTCGTTAAGGCCGTCACCCTTGCCGTGGTCACGAGGGTCTGCTTGGATGTGGACTCTAAGAAGTCACCATGAATTGACAGGTCAGTTGTGTAGGCTCTTCTTCTGAGGGGATGGTTTGGGATGTGTGTGTGTGTGTGTGTGTGTGTGTGTGTGTGTGTGTGTGTATGAGGGTGGTAGTGACCTGCTGGTCCAGAATCATTAGTTTCCTCCCCAGTTTGAACCCTATGAAATGTGAGAACATCTGAGTGCTGACCTCGCTCCTCTTCTACCAATGAAAGGAGAGTTTTCTAGGCCTTCCCTGTCCAGCGCCCAAGCCCCAGAACAGTTTTTTAGATATTCCAATTACCCGAAGAGAGCTCTTTCAAGGGGAAAACCAATTAAGTGTTTAATTAACAGGTGTAATCCCATGTTCGCAGTAGGCGCACGGGGAAGGCGAGTAGATGGCTTTATCAGCACAGGCCACAGGTTTCCCTGCTCCTGGGGTCCCGTGCATCCCGTCTTTGCCAGCACACGGCTCCCCGTCACCGTGTCAGGCTTTCCAATCAGAGCACCTGGTGTGAACATAAAGGGCAGCTGGTTACCCAGCCACGTAGGATGGGGACAAGGAAACTTAACATTTTTTGGCGGTCTGTTCAGATCCGGGCAGCCAGGCGAACCCTCTTCACCGGAGCGTGTCCTCTGACCGCACCACACAGTCGGGGTCAATACTCCATCATTCCCAGGCAGCTAGCTTGACTTAGGGGCTTGGTGAGAATCTTCTACTCTGGAGAGTGAGGTGAGGAATCATTCCCGTACCTGTGGGCATGAGTCTCACACACGGCCCCAAGCCGCTTTGGGACTGTTCCTCTCCCTTCCCCCTCCCTCATGTCCCCCGGCCCCCTCGCCGTTGAAGATTCATTTGTTCTTCCTCCCAGCATTCCACAAGCGCAGCCGTCTTGCAGAGCGCTTGCCTTTTGGTCCTACAGTGATGAGTCCCTTTTTGCCACTTGGATCTGACAGTCCCAACCTCTGTAACTTTGCACCCAAAGCCACAATGCGATCCCTGCTTTTCTTTCTTGTTTGCCAATCTCAAGAAATATTCACCTGGAATTCAAAGAGTACAGCTAGTGGGCAGAGCACCTGAAGGGACTTCTGGGAGTCTGGCCGCTTTGGACTCAGCTGCTGCGATCTACCATGGGTCCTACTTCTGCAGGGGCTTCTGGAAGCCACGCTGAGCAAAGGGCGCCACATCTTCAGTAGTAGTCAAAGACAGGGATGTGAGCAATGCTAAACTCTTGACCAGGGCTGGGGGTGGAGAGAGGGACTGAGTTTCGGCTACTGTGTTGTGGGGTATGATCCCTTTTTCCTTTCCCTTCCGTCCCTTCTCTGTATGTATTTCTGTATATGGAAATGTATATATGCATATGTACGTGTGTATCTGAATCTGTGTATATATGTGTGTATTTATACACATCCACACAAATGAATCAAAATGAAATAATTCAAGCTCTGCTTTCAAATTGACATCTTTAGAATTGCTTATTAAAGCATTAAAACTGATTTTTAAAACTAAAGGAAAATGAAAAAAAAATCCCTGTCTTAGAGGTACAGCGATGTCTCCAGAGTTTGGCGGAGCTGGGGTCAGGCAAAGCCCGGCCAGTCTGCACACCTGTCACGCTGCAGGATTAACCGCGAGCTGGAGGTCCAGCATTGGGCAGCAGGTGGAAGGCAAGCATGTGCGAAGATAGAGAAGTTCTAGAGGCGGAGTGCCCCGGCAGGTGAGAGAGATCTGGGTTTGGGTCCAAGCTCTGTCACCAGGCATGCCCGTGTGACCTTGGACACATCACATTCCCTCTGTGGGCCTGTTTTCCCCTGTGTAAAATAAGCAGCCCTAAGTGAGCAGTGAGTTCCTTGCAGAACCAACACTCCTTGACTTACAATCATGGGGCAGTGGAAACTGAGGACTGTTGTCATGGGCCGAGTGTCATCCCAGTGGCCCAAGTATCACAGTGCCGTGGAGGGTGGTCATGTGGCCTTGGCTCTATTCTGACATGCAGAGGTGAGGATGGCCGTGATTTGGGGCTGGTACGCTTGCCACACGGATTTTCCTCCTCATTTCCAAATGAGACCCAGAGCACATGGGGCTGGGGACACCCCACCAGGGTCTCTGATTCCAGCTCCTTCACTGAACAGCTCTCTGATCTTGGGCACAGAACTGTTACATTTGCCCGCTGGGGTTTCTCTAGCAGAATATGTCTTTTGCTAGACCAGAGTTTGGATTATGCCTGTGGCAGTGGCTGCCTCGCGGTGTTGTTCACACTGAGACGGTGAGAGCATCTCACAGGCTCTGGAGTGAACGAGGACGGCATAAGAATTCTGGCCCACGAGCAATCAGACCAGAACTCAGAGCCACGGTTTAATGGGCATTTTATTAATAACACATCTTAGTGAGTGCAAAGCAGCAAATCGATTTTCCAGAAAACACTTGACTTCAGTTTCTTGGAAGTGTTTTTATAGCTTCACAGCTATAAACATTTTTCTCTTGGATTGAAAGACTGAGTGGGTTCACTGAGCATTCTGTGTTTTGGAAGCATTTCCCTTGGATGGCTTTCAAAGCAACAAAATCCTATTATACATCCCAATTTGGAAAGCCCCTGTTTGACTCTATTTGACCAAGGATTAACTTCACATTTGGATTAAATGAGCAGGCAACTTCTCTCATTGACGTATTTATAAAGATAATATTCAAGACTTCTATTTTATATGTTTTTCACCCAGGGTACTTTCTGTTTTGTTTTTTTTTTTAAATCATGGTCAAAATATAAAGATGAATAAAAATATAAAACTTTTGCATATAATCTCACTCCTTATAACTAAGCACTTGTATGAGTAATTTTTTTTTTCTTTGCAAGTGACTACCCATCTCAAAGTAGTATATGAGGGAGAGAGAGAGAGAGAGAGAGAGAGAGAGAGAGAGAGAAAGAGAATCTGTTGGCTTAAAAGACAGTAAAGTTAAGTAAAACCTGGGAACAACACAGCTTCAGGCATGGCTAAATCCAGGGGCCATCGTCAGGGTGCCTTATCTTTGTCTCTTTAATGGGTTCTCTTCATGTGGTAGGCATAGTACCACTGGTAGCTCAACCCTTATATTTGCACAGCAATCCACATGAGAAAAGATCATCTTCTCAGATATTTCTGTTCAGCTACGTCCTGTGCTCCTCTCTGGACTGCTCACTGTGGCCGTGAGCGTGAGATCATCTGATTGATCGGGCCTGGGTGACATGACCTCATTCATTCTACAGCTCATGTGGTCTGTCTTTGTATCACTGTTGCCTCATTTCTAAACATAGAAGAATATTCTCTGGTTTGTTGCATAAGGCTGTCATGTAGGTCCATTGTTTGGTGATTGCTTTCCATCATGTGCTTGCTTTTTCTGGGGTTACAGCATTGCACTGCAGTCTCAGGCGGGCACGGACACGGGTGGTGTCCGTAACATGCCGGCCGGGCGTAAACTCAGGCAGTCCCTGAATCTGGTCCTCACCCCTTCTCCTCTCAGGATTTCCAGAGAGCGTTCTCCTTTCCTGAGATTTTTAGTGCCTACGATTAATTGCATCCAGAGCCCAAAGCAGAAAATTAGGTCGAAATGAAAAGCTTGGAATTTATTCTTGACAAATCACAAAGCCTTGCAGTGTGTCTCTCATGGGTCAAAATCCAGGGCTGGTGAGTTCAAACGAAGCACGGTGGTCATTTGCGTTATTTGACTTACACTCAACATGGTGCCGTTTCAATGAGTAGTTTGTCCAATACCATGGCTGTGGTAGAAAGTGATTGTTTTTCCTCTCCAGAGACGAGGGTGTGGAATCACTAGGGACACCTCCCTTGCCAGGAAAGCCCCTTGAGAAGTGAAACAAGTCACGATTTTCTCAGGCTATGCTGAGGGCTCAGTGAATTGGTAATAATTAAAATTCCCCTTTTTGTGAGATTTTCCTTCAAGACCCGGAAACAAATGACTGGGGGAAATGAATAACATGACACCTTAAGTACTGAAAGACCTGAAACGGTTCCATCTGCGTCGTCTTACTTGGGGAGGCAGAGAGATGGGCTTGCGCTGGGTTTGTAGGTGGAGACGCTGAGGTGTCACCTGTGCCACTTGTCCAGCGTCACGTGTTAGTTGGGGCCCAGTTGAAACCCTGACTCCTTCTCTGGGTCTCACAAGCTCAGACACGGTGGCAGACAGCTTTGGTTGTATATTCGGGGTGACTTATTTCCATATCCCCCTGAGGAAACCAGACCTCCTGTAGTCAACAGAACTTGATACCACACATCCTAAAACTTAAAAACTCACCTGACCAAAAAGACCTTGTGGTTTTACTCGCTTGAACAAGCCTCATAACCTCCTACAGATCTTCCATGTTGCACTCTGAATAAATAATCACTCCCCCTGTTATCAAATGTCCTTTGACCTCTTTTCAAGAACACATGACCAGTTTTCCCTTTCAAACAGCTCTTTGAAGTTTGTTTACATGTGAGTGCAAGGCCTTCCCTCCCCTGTGGCTCACAGAGCAATTACTGGAAGGTCGGTGGGAGGTGGTTCTTGGCTTCGGGTAGGCATGAGTGCGCATCTATGAGCAGGCTGGTGTTTAATGTTCGGGAATTGGAGCCCTTTGTTAGAAGAAATGTTCAGGTCACCTCAAAATACAGAAAGAAAATGTGAAGCTACTCTGGTTGCAGTCAGGGAGGGAAGGCAAGAGCCTGTGCCCCTGGGCACCCCTGAGGCACAGCAAGGAACCCTCGGGTGCCTCTGAGCACAGTTTGAGAACCGCTGGACTGGAGGCTCTGTAAGAAGTTCTGTTTGTAAGAGTCTGTGAGGCCTATGGTGGGGGTTTGCTAGCAAAGACCTGCCCCTCACCAGGGCCCTCCCAGTAGACATTGGCCCCACATGCTGGCAGATTCCTTTCCCCTCTTTACTTCCTACCCACCAGGTAAGATGGTAGGTTTTAGGGTAAATAGAAGGTTATGACTTGACCCGTTTCCTCAAAGAACTTATCACCAAGCTTTCGTAGTAAGTGTTCCATACATCTTCGATGAATAGATGAGAGAACCTCTTTTGAGGTATACGGAAAGTCCCACCCTCAGTAAGAGAACATTTGGCATCGCCCCCCAGACCATACTTTCATATATATGAATGCAATTAAAAACCTGGATATACTCCATTCTCTTTCTTACATTAAAAAAAAAATGCCGGTAGTGACCCACTAACGTGTTTTCATAACCCATTAATGGGGTCCTGCTCCAGGGAACGCTGGTGAAGATATGCTCACTGGTCATTCTCCTGAACTCACACTGGGTTTCCTTCGAGCTTCTCCTGCTACATCAAGGGTCAGCAAACTGCAGCCCCCAGGCCAAGTGCCACCTATTTTTGTATATTTTTATATGGCCCAAGGGTACTGGGCGAGCACTGCAAACCCAGGCTGGTGTGTCCCCCTCAACCCTGTTCCCCACTCTGTTCCCAACACCTGCTGGGCTCTGTGCTTTGGGCTCCCAGTCTGGGAGCTGGAGCCTCGGTAACCTCACTTCTGGCCCCCTGAGGGCAGACTGTTGGGCTCTCCAGGAGGAGAGGGTCTGGGTGTCATCTGGCAAACAGAATTGACAGTGGCGGCTCAATCCCCTTCAACTTCCCCAATGCACTGATCTGGCCTACAGGTCGTTCTTCCTGAGATTGTCTCCAACAGACGCACCAGGGCCCAAAATGTGCCTACCACCCAGGGCAAATATTTGCGTCTTGGCCCACAATGTCTGAAAGATTTACTATCTGGTATTTTATAGGAAAAGTTTGCCCAACACAGCGCTCTGTGGTGATGGGCTGTGCATGACATAATTCTATAAAACTCATCCGCTTTTTAAAAAATTAATTAATTTTTTAAAGGACTTTATTTATTTTAGAGAGAGCAAGCAGGGGTGGGGCAGAGAGAGAGGGAGAGGGAGAGAAGCAGACTCCCCACTGAGCACAGAGCCCGACACGGGACTCAATCCCACGACCCTGAGATCACAACCCAAGCCAAAATCAAGAGTTGGACGCTCAACCGAGAGACCCACCCAGGTGCCCCCCCAAGACTCATCCACTTTTAATAACAATAAACAGTAGTATTAGTTATCACTTATTGCGGCTCAGAAAGGTTAAGTAACTTGCCCAAGGTCACACAGCTAGTAAGTGGCAGACTGACATTTTGCAGTTCTGGTTTGGCAGAAGAAGAGAAGAAACCACAGAGTTGACGCCCTGCCATGGCCATGCTGCCAGTGCATTGGCACTCCAGCTTCAGCTTCTCCAGGGACTACCCTTGCCCCAGAACCGTAGGGCAGCTGTCTAAGATCTCTCCTCGGGAGCCCGCTTCGGGGTGCCTGCCAATGCTTCCTTTTAATTATCATGGTCCCGCATCGGGACACTGTGGCCAAAAGCTTCTATCTGTCCGGCATTTTCTTTCCTATGTGGCCTCCCAGATTTAGTGGTTCCTTTGTGACTTGGCTAATTCCCCTCCGGAAACTTGGGTTTCCTCTTCAACTTCACCCTGTGGTTCAGGGAGGAGAGCACTGTTTTTAAGTGGTGCTTTTGTTCAAGCCCTGGTGCGTCAGAGTTGACAAGCCCCCTGCCTCTTGTCCGCCCCGACTCATCCTCCCAGAGCAGACACATCTCCTTACTGCGCATCATCCAGGAATGCGCTGTAAAGTGGATTTTCCAGAAATCAGAGCTCACTGCTCTGAGAGCCCGACTTTGGAAACTTGTAACTGTTTTGCCCGGTCATCTTTGTAAGATAAATCACACCGCGTCTTGTGCTCTTAAGCAGAGCTCCACGTTTAATCTTTCCCCAAAAATGTAGTAGACTCATTAAAAACATGAGTTATTGTCAGGGCTGTGACCGAAAGGCAGCGTAAGGTGGTGCACTGTATGACTTTGAGAGATTTACATAGAATCTTAAGTTTCTGTTTCCTTCTCTGTGAAATGGGGATGATACTGTGACTGACCCGGTAGACTCAGGTGAGGGGGAAATGAGAAAATTCTCGTAAAGCCTTTGGCAAAGTGATGGGCACACAGCGTGCTCCCACTAGGTGACTGATGTTATGATTCAAACCTCATCCCACCGCGGGTAATAGTTCTCAATCTTGACGGTGCACTAGAGTCCCCTGGGGGAGCTTTGAAAGTATGATGCCAGGGCCCCACCCCAGATCGACTACAACAGATCTCTGGGGTTGCTTGTGCCTCAGCATTTATGTTTTGTTTTGATTTGTCTGCATCTATGCCTGCTTGCCCCCACCCCCCATCCACCACTGCCTTGGCCTCTCTCAAATGCAGCTAGAGCTGGGGACCCATGATTTGAGGGGGGTCCAGCTATTTGCTCCAACAGTAAATAGCCTGATCCTCTTGACACTTTTAAGAATTTCTAGTTTTATTTCAGAGCTTTTCTGCTTCTCTTAAGAGCCGCTAATATTTATTAAGGGCTTTGCACTTTGCTTGCCTTGATCAACCCTTCCCTGCACCCCACCTAGTTCCAGGCACCCAGGGAACACAATTTAAGGAGGCACTCACTCTCAGAGCCTTGCAAGTGCCCGAAATGTGCATGTCATCATCAGTTATGGGCCCTGGGCTCCTGTTTGTCTCTCCCGAGTCTCTGCCCCACCCCACCAACCACTCTCCTCTGTTTTTGTCCCCTTCCTTCTCCATAAGGACCAGAATCTATGTTTGTTTTATTGCCCCCCTAGAACTGCGACTGAACACACTAGGTGCTCATGCATGCACGAGCAAGTGGTCCCTGCAGGAACCCTGTGCCTTAGGTACCATCACTATTCCTCATTCCTCTTTTACAGATGGGGAAACTGAGGCACAAAAAGCCTAAGTAGTTTGCCCAAGGTCCCCAGAAAGTGGCAGCTCCGGCCTGGGCCTGAGGTCTTGTCACTTGCACCCTGCTTCCTTATGCCACCACTCCCGCGGCCCGGAGAAGCTCTGGCTCCGAAGTGCGTCTGGTCCAGGAAACCAGTAATCACATTAAAAAAAAGAATTGGCTGGTAAATAACTAAGTCCTGAATGCCTAAGAAATGTTATTTCCTCTCCTCTTCCTGATACTTGAAGCCCAGCTATTATCTTTCAACAGATAAAACTGTTAGCCCAGAAAGTTGGAAGTGTCCTTTCTTTCTGTAGTCACAGCCCAAATCCCAGGCCTGCTGCTGTCACTGACCTCCACCAAGGAGATGTCACCCCTGGGGGTGCTGTGGGGCCCACCTTGACCACCTGCGGCTGCTTCTGACCCAGCCACAGGAAACACAAACATCTCAGAGGGACAGTTAGCCCTCCCCACCCCCGTGAGGGGTGGTGGCTCCTTCTCCCTCACGGACACGCACAGCAGCGAGTGGGGGGGGGTCTCCTGGCCGGCTGGGCAGGGCCTGAGCTCTGGTGGAGGAGGGGTCTGAGGACCGTGGGGTAAGGAGCTCTCAGTGTGGCAGCTCGGCCAGCGGCCCGAGGCTGAGGGCTGCTCACAGAATGGAAGGCTGAGTCAAAGGGACGAAGAGCCACTTCTTTCTGAGAAGCGGAGTAAACTCTGAGTCATGGCACACCCTGACCCTGTCTGACAGACACACCGCCACCCTAGCTTCAGGGCTTAGGGTCGCAACCCTACTGCGTAGCTCCCTCCTCCCTCGGGAATTGTTGACCAGACATAGGGTTCATTCCCCAGTACAAACAATATGCTCGCCTTAGACTTCTCTAGACTGTGATTTTGAACTGTGTGCTTCTGTTGCTGCCTAATTTTATCGCCAATACACCACTAAAATCATACATGATCAATGCTTCGGAATTTTGTGTCCATTTTTAACCTCTCCACAAGGAGGGTTGGCTAATAATGTTGTAGAGACAGGGGTAAAACTGTTTGGACTCTGAACTCGCTTCCGGAAAACCCTGCACTGGGAGAATCTGATGACACAAACTCCCCAGCGTGCCAGGTTTTATCGCTACACCCCCTGAAGCAAGAGCCTTGTGTCGTGGTGTCTTGCACAGTAGTTCGATTCTGTTAGGACCCAGTGCCTGTCCCTGAGGGTGGGACTTCGTACTGAATTTCTGAAGCAGCATTAGGCTAGGTCTGCGGGTAGCAGAGTGAATGGAGTTAATTAGGGCCGCTCACGACTGCGGAGAGAGTAGGTGATGGGATTATTGGCCAGTGAGAGCCTGTGGGCACCTCTCTCCGCTGGGCCGGCGCTCTTGTCTCGGGTCTGAAGTAGGTAACGGGGTGCACTTGGGGAGAGGCTCCTTCCAGGAAGCCTGATGCGGAGCAAGTGTGCCCTGCAGAGAGCCCCAAGGACGGTTTTGTTTTGACTTTCGGTAAAAAGCAGAGAAGATCAAGAACACGGGCCATGGCCCACAAGACCACTCGCTCCCTAATGGCCCTCCTTCTTCTCTATCTTGCCCTGAAGGATGGTCTGGCTACTCACCAAGTCACCACTTCATGGTTTACCCAACTTCCTAGTGTTTTGTTTTGTTGTTGTTTGTTTGTTTTTGTCTCTGTTTTTAGTAGGCTCCATGTCCAGCGTGGAGCCCAGCGTGGGGCTCCAACTCACAACCATGACTTCAAGACCTGAGCTGAGATCAAGGGTTAGACACCCACCAGACTAGCCACCCAGGTGCTCTTAATCTTCCAAAGTGCTGCTGTGTCTGCGTATGCGCCTATGTGTTTACGTACTTCCCCGTGTCTCCCCTGCCCTAGCCCAAACCCCGTCATGCCTGGGGGTCGGGGCACCATTGTCCTGCTAGCTGCTCTCCCTTCTTCTAGACTCACCTCACTCCAGTCCTCCCCGATTCTGTAGCCAGCTCAGCCTTCCGAAGCCCAGAAATCCTCCCAGCCTTTACCAAGGGCAGCGGCCCCCGACTGTCGGTTACGCTGCAGCGCGGGGAAGGTCCCACTCAGAAGGAGTGCCCCCCGCCTCCCTCCCTTAAAAAAACGCAGCAGCTGCACATGAGGGGGCTGCTTTGCAGGGATCCCCCGATGGGATCCTAATCGGCAACACATTACTTGCACCACACCTCCCAGCTGCTCTCTCCGTGAATCAGGACATCGAGATTGCGCCACACTAGCCCAGAGGTAGAGTCCAGGAGGCCTCTTGCGAACTCTCCCCAACCTACCTTTCGATTCCCATTTTCCATACAGTGGCCTCCACCCGCCCCTTCTGTGCCACTCCTGCAGCCCCCGGTTCGGGTTCTTCCTTGCACGGAGGGGCGGTCTCTGCGGGGGGTGTGCTTCCTTCTCTTCTCCACTTGCTCTGTTCTTGGACTTTCCTGCCCCACCCAGTGGCCAAGGCTGCCTTCATCCCCTCAGTGTTTCGTGTGCGGGCTGTTACAGCGCTTTACTGCATCCTCTTACATCTCGTCATTCTGATTTTTTAAAAAATCGACCTTTTTAAGGAATAATTCACAAGCAGGAAAATGCACCCATTTTAAGTGTGCAGCTCGCTAAGCTCTGACAGATGTACAAACCTGTGTAACCACCACCGCAGGAAGTTACAGGATGTTTCCAACACCTTGAAAGGTTCCCTTGTGCCCCTGCCTGTCACCGCTGCCCACCCAGCCCCGGGAGACCACTGATCTCCTTTCTATCAGTACAGGTGAGCTTTGTCTTTCCCTCATTTCGTATACACAGAGCATGGGGTTTGTGCTCTTCTGTGTTGAGCTGCTTTGACTCGGCAGAGGGTTGTGGGCATTCGCCTGCGTGTGTGCAGGTCATCCCTTTCTCGAGAACGCTCTCCCGCTGTACAAATACGCCACCATATTGTTTGCCAGCTTTCCAAGCTTTTGGCTGCGGTGACTCAGTTTGCTACGAAGTACAGGTCTTTTGCGGCCATATGTTTATTTCTCTTGGGAAAATATCTAGGATCGGACTTGCTGGGTTAAAAGGTAGGCGTATATATAGTTTTATTTAAAAAGGATCAGTTTTCCCCAAGTTGGTGGTGTCACTTATGTTCCCACCAGCACGTAGGAGGTTCCCGGAGCACCACGTCTGTGTCAACATCGTCATTGTCAATCTTTTCGATTTTAGCCATGCTGGTAGGTGTGCAATGTTATCTCATTGCATTAGTTTATATTTCTCCTTATCATGCTGTATTTTCATTATTTAAGAATGGCTCTCCCCATCAGACTTCAGTGCGGGGACAGCTGCATTCAGCTTTGCTGGTTGAGTGAACATATTGTGAATATGGACACAGTCTCTGCTCCTCACTCGAACTGGGACATCCTGAGAAGAGGCTATGCTAGCATGGGACTGAGGAAGTTCTCAGGCCTGTGTGTTAATCCAGGGTTGGCCCAGGGCAAGCTGGGATATTTGGTCACCCAGGGGAGGCGGGTAGCTGCTGGACGGCAAGGTGTGACATTGAGTTATGATTATACCCAAATGGAACTTCCTTGTGCAGATGGTGGGAAAATGCCATCTTTCTAGTTCAAGGAAACTCAGGCTCTCTTAAGTCTTACTTGTCCCCTCAAGTAGTTAGACTGTCTAAGATTCTCCCCCTGCCCCTTCTCACTGGGAGCTGCCCCATGATGCCTGTTGACCTGGTCATTGGGCATTACATCCTGCCTTGTCCCTGGTCACATGAGGCGTAAGCTTTCTGGGGGAGGGTGGGGAGTCAAGGAACTTTTCCAAGGTCTCCTACAGCTCACTGAGGCTACTGGAACCCTGAGGCCTCCCTCAGGTCACCTTCCCAGGCATCCCACCTCTTTCACCCCAGCCCTCTTGCTCCCAGCCTGCAGGCTCCATGTTGGAGGTAGGCTTCAACACAAGGTTTGCCTGGAAATCCAGACACAGAGGCCTCCTTGTCTCAGATCCCTTTAACCCCACTTCCACTGCAGCCCCAAATCCAGTCATATTCTCTCATACTTCTCGTGTTACGTGCTGGTTCAAATGTGTACTTCCTCTCTGGTTGATGACATAAACTCTAGGCCCCAGGCTTCCAGGATTTGGGCTCTTGATATATAAGGATCCGTTTCTTGAATTACAACAAATAAAAGCAAAAATAAAAGCAAAACTCTTTTCTCAAGGCTTTTAAGATGAGCACTCTGACAATCAATGTGGTGGCCATGTTGGCACCAGCCTTCGGTTCTGGCGGCGTCCAGGGAAAGTGGCCCGCTGCCTTACAGGGAGGGTGGCAGGCACAGAGGACAGGAGAGAGAGGCTGCTCCGGAGTGTGGTTTGAAGGCTTCTTGGAAAGCTGAAACTTGAAAGGGAGGAAAAACTGGGCTAAGCGGGCGGCGGGCCTGGAAACTCATTTCAGAGGAACCAAAGCACCAAGCTGGCTGAGCCTGCCATGTGGGGACACTGATAAGGCAGCCTGACTGCAGGGAGGATGTGCATTCTGGGAGAGATAAGAGTGGAGGGTGGTGGTACAGTTCCTTGGGAAGTTCACCTCAGATCACCCGCTGGTTTCTGATAGGCATAGCTGGACACCAGGGTTGGCCTCCCCTCCATTCCCGGTGTCTTATATTCACAGCATGCCTTTCCTTGACACAGCATCTCACCTCAGCCTTCATCACCATCTCACAGAGCGGGTGCGATTATTTCCATCCGTAGAGAGGAAACTGGGCCCAACACAGGCAAGTCATCTGAGTCAGGTCCCAGAGCCAAGTCATTCAGTCATCCCACAAATACTTGCTGAGCGCCCCTGTGTGCCAGAGATGAGCACCGTGAACTTTCGTTTCTTTTGCACTTAGTCACATTTTCAAAAGACTCAATGGGATGTTGCCTCCTGACATGAAAATCTGCATGGATTTTGATATCTTTCCTGAGTCTCCATAGCACACAGAACATGCATGGGAATATTCCTGAAATTACGTATGCCTACGCCCATGCACGTATGTCTAAGAAAGGTAGCTTCAAAGCTAAGCCCGGCTCAACATTTCCATTAGAAGAACTGCTACCCTAATAACCAACAATAGCTGAGAGCAATTTACAGCTCTATTGAGGGACGCCTGGGTGGGTGTAGTTAAGCGCCTGCCTTCGGCTCAGGTCATGATCCCAGGGTCCTGGGATCGAGCCCCGCATCGGGCTCCCCACTCAGCAGGGAGCCTGCTTCTCCCTCTCCCTCTGCCTGCTGCTCTGCCTACTTGTGCTCTCTCTCTATCTCTCTGTCAAATAAATAAATAAAATCTTTAAAGAAAAGTAAAGCTCTATTGAAGGCCCTTAAAAAAATCAAAGTAAGTGTGTGTGTGTGTGTGTGTGTGTGTAACGTTCATCACTGCAAAATGAGACAGAGCCGTGAGCTGGCTGGAAGGCGGCCTCGAAGCCAGGCTCGGAGCCTGGGGCTGCTGGTTTCTGGGGAGACCACAGCCCTGGCTGAGCGGCTTCTCATTTCTCCTACCCCTGGGCAAGGAAAACCCGGCCCGGAGTATCCCAGGGATGGGGCTCAAGACTCCACTGGCTGGCAGCTCTTCGTTGGTATTTTCTCACATTGAAAACAGGAGGTGACAACCAGTGAAGGAAAATTCCAAGGGATTTGTCTTGATTAATCCTCTGAAAAATGAGCAGGTCAGCCAGATGACTTTTCCAAGGCTCCTTTTCAGCTGGTTGGGTCAGTGAGTCCAAGGTTCCCATAAAGGGCCCTTCCTGGTTTCCCTGGGGCTGTGCTTGTGACCCTGTTGTTTCCAGGGGCGGGAGGCCTGGCGCAGCTCCTGAGCTGTGCTCAGGGAACTGTTGCTGCTTCTAGGGTGTTTGAAGACATGGACTGTCCGAGGTAGCTTCATTGAGCTCCAGGCAAAAATTAAATTCAGGAAGGGCTCCCTTTAAGAAAACAAAATAACGAGAACTGGCATTGATTGGCCATTTTGCGCCAGGCCCTGTGAGGTAGTTTCTATTTATCTTTATTATTCTGGAGATCAAGACACACATTCCTTTTCAAGGCAGGCAAGGAACTGGAGAAAGTGGCCCAAAGCTAAGTAAGCATAAGGTTATGCAAATGGATCTTATATAAAACCTAAGATATTTGGAGACTATGTCCTTAGTATCTGTTAGACCATAACTTTTTTTTTTTAAGATTTTATTTATTTATTTGACAGAGAGAGAGACAGGCAGTGAGAAAGGGAACATAAGCAGGGGGAGTGGGAGAGGAAGAAGCAGGCTCGCAGCACAGCAGGGAGCCTGATGTGGGGCTCCATCCCAGGACCCTGGGATCACGCCCTGAGCCAAAGGCAGACGCTTAATGACTGAGCCACCCAGGTGCCCCTAGACCATAGCTTCTTTAATCTTGGTATCTAGAACACTTAAGAGCTCTAAAATTGAAATATATATCTCTGCGTGTACACGTACATTGAAAGTAACACATATTTATTGCCAAAGCCTTAAAAAAAATCGGTTCATAAGGGTAGAAATAAAATTTTCCTCTTCCCCTCTGATTCTAATCTATATCTCTGTCTATAGCTTAATTTATTTTTGTAACTAAAGGGAGTGACACCATACATACGATTCCCTAGCGTTTTCCTTATTAATGGGAATCTGTGCACAGCACTGCTGATACACCAATCCATACTCCTTATCCTGTGCCCAGTACTTTATCACATGACTGTGCCATAATTTCTTTCTTTCTTTCTTTTTTTAAATTTAATTTATTTGTCAGAGAGAGAGAAAAAGCAAGAAAGAGAGAGAGAGCACAAGTCGGGGAAGAGGCAGGCAGAGGGAGAAGAAGGCTCCCGCTGAGCAAGGAGCCCGATGCGGGACTTGATCCCAGGACCCTGGGATTATGACCTGAGCCAAAGGCAGATGCTTAAGTGACCGAGCCACCCAGGCACCCCTGTGCCACAATTTCTTTGACCACTTCCCTACTGCTGGTTCTATCATGAGGTTTTTGGCTGCAGTATCAGAAAGTGACTCAAACAGGTTTAACCAATGAAGAAATTTATTGGCCCGTGTAACTGAAGTCCATGGAAAAGGTGGCTTCAAAATGGGCTTCATCCAGTGGTTCTAGCTTCACCGGTTGTTGGTCTTACTATCTTTGGCATTTCCTCTGATGTGCCCTCTGCGAATTGGTTTTTCTAGAAGGTTTCTTCCCCTCATGGTGGCAAATGGCTGTTGTAGCAGCACCAGGCTTTATAGTCTCTCATCAGGGTGATGGGGGAGACATTGCTGCCTCACATGCCAAGCGAGAGTTGTGTGATTCACCCCCGTTGGATTCCTTGACACATGTGTCCCCTGGCCAAAGGCCAAGGACTGGCCAATGGCCATCTTTCATGGAAGCATTTGGGCCATACATCCTCCACAATGGACTCTTAGAGTCAGTCCAAATTTTTCAAAGGTTGGAGATGCTGTTAAAAAGAACCGAATAGCTTTGTACTGTACACACAGGGCTGCTTATTTGTGCCAAGGCCAATTTAGGATAAACTTCGAGAAATAAAATTGCTGGGTAAAATGGAATGCAACTTTTTACATCTTGCTTGGCATTGACAATTTATCCTCCAAAAAAGATTTTAACAAGTTTTGTTTGCAGTAGCTGTGCCTGGTTCCTTTTATCTCACTTACTTCTTAGAAATCTTTTGGTCTCTGCCAAAACAAGTTATTTTCCTATTATGTAAATTTATGTTTCTTTCATTTTTAGTAATATTGAACATAGTTTTCATGTTCATGGGCTGCTTCTCTCCTTCTGTAGATTGGGTATTGATATGTTTTGCCCAGTTTTGTCTTGGAATTGTGGGAATTACTAATTTCTTATGAGCATTAAACCTTTGTGATTGATGCATGCCGCCAACATTTTTCCCTAAGTTTTCATTTGCTTGGCAAACTTAATTTTTTTCCAACATTGTCTTTTCTACATGAAAGGATTTCACTTTTATGTAGCTGAAATGATATGTTATTTTCCTTCACAGTCTCTGAATTTTAGGTCATGCTGAGTAGTCCTTCCTCTGCTGGTGATTGTAAAAATAATTTAAAAAAATAGCTTCCTACATTTTCTCTTTAATTTTTAAATTCCAATCTCTGATCTATCTAAAATATGTTTGTTGTAAAGAAGAAGTTGGATTTGAACTTTGTCTTTCTGGCCCTCGAGCCGGGGCCCACACAGAGCCTGCCCCCCTCAGGCAAGCAGGCCTTCAGTCTGCTTGCTGGCTTTGCCTTCCAATGGACTAACTCCGGAACCACCACACACACACTCACATGTCAGGACAAGATCAGGGCTTGTCATCCAGCCATGGATGTGCCTAGAAATAGTGTCAAAGAGCTGCCAGGAGGATGTTCTCAGAGTGCAAGGACTGAGGGAATACACTTCCTGGCCAGTTTTCAGTTTGATCCAAGTAAAATGGCCTGATTGGTCTGTTTGGAAACAGCCCTGGGGCAGGAGGTATAAAACTTCCTTTGAATTTCTTGGCCTGGAATATCATGAAATCTTTTCAATCTCCTTGTTTTTCCTAAATTTTCTCATTTGATCCAGCCATTAGGTCTGGTGGTTCTCAATCTTCAGAGTAGGTGAGGATCAACCACTTAGAAAACTCATTCAGAGACAGATTCCCAAGGCCCCATTCCTGGTGCAGAAGGTCTGGGGCCCAAGTGTGAGAGACTCTGTATTTCTTCGTGGCTATGGCCTGAATGTTTGTGTCATCCCCAAATTCGTATGCAGAAAGCCTAACTCCCAAAGATGATGATATTAGCAGGTGAGGCCTTTGGAAGAGGATGAGGTCATGAGAGTGCAGCCCTCATGAATGGGATGAGTGCCGGTGAGAGAGCCCAGAAAGCTCCCTGATTCTTCTACCATGTGAAGATACGATGAGAAGTCTGCAACTCAGAAGAAAGCCCTCATCTGATCGTACGGACACTCTGACCTCAGACTTAGAGCCTCTAGAACTGTGAGAAATAAATTTCTGTCATTCATAAGCCACCCAGTTGGTGGTTTTCATAAATTTTTTTTTTTATTTGAGAGAGAGAGGAAGAGAGAGCACAGAGGGAGAGTGAGAAGGTGAAGCAGACTTCCCGCTGAGCAGGGGGCCTGATGCGGGGCACAATCCCAGGACCCTGAGATCATGACCTGAGCTGAAGGCAGACGCTTAACTGACGAGCCCCCCAGGCGCCCCCAGTTTGTGGCGTTTTGTTACAGCGGCCTGGACAGACTGAGACATTCATTGCACAGATATTTCATGAGTGTTTAGAGCACTGTTCTAGGGACCATGGTTAAAATATGGTGAACATAGACAGGTTTCTGTTCTCCTGTAGCTGACATCCTGGTGGGGGAGATAGTTCATAAGCAAATAAAGAAACAAAAACTCACCTGGGGACCGGAAGTGTCCGTTAGGCAACATGGTTCTGAAAATGTTGGCGTGGAAAGAGGGGCTGTGGCCGCCAGTAATTGGAACAGAAACAAAAATTCAATCACTGAAAAATTTCTGCTATTCGTTCCTTCCCTCCGCCCCACCCAGGTATTGACAGTTTAGAGCAGACTGGTAATGATGAAAAGGGAAGTGTGGTGGATTTCTCAGAAGTCCATGGTGTGACTCCTCCACTGCTCTTGTCACCCCTTACTGGGAATTTTCACAAAACATCAGTGAAATGGCTTATAATTCTGAGCACGTACGAACCACCCTCAGAACTCTTTCTTGGATGTCAGATGGATAAAATATTGCCTCTTTTATAGCCTAGATCTCACATCCTCTTGCCATTCCAAGGCAGGAGATCACAGTGCTCCCCTTTTGAAAAGCCGTGGTTTGTGGTCAACAAATCTCTACGCTCAAAGAAAAAAGGAGAGGCAAAATGCAATCCTACCTTATCCAGTAAAAAACTTTTTATATGGTTTCATTCAGCCTTCCTCAGAACCCCCTAAAGTCGGTGTTAACTGTATGGTGAGAAGATGAAGGAGCAAAAGGTCAAGTTGACTTGCCAAGGTCAAACAGCTTATAAGTAGCTCAGTCAATTCTCAACCTAGCTGTCCCACTTTCAGCCCCATGCTCTTTTTATTTGATCAGTGATGACCAGCACATGGTCCCCAACTTCACCATGAGACTTGAGGTTTGGTTTTTGAATTTAGTTTTGGAAATGTTCAAAGAGGTTCACACATTAAGAATTTCACTGGCCATCTTAATTACCTACTGCTGCGTAATTGCACTCCCTGCCCAGTCCAGTGAAACCACCCCCAGTTTGTTTTCTCCCCTGATGTTGTGGGTGGGCTGGGGTCAGTCAGGCAGTTCTGCTTCACGTGACGTCAGCTGGGGCTGCAGTCGTTGTGGGAGCTTACTTTTGCTGATGGGGGTTCAGTGTGGTTCCCTCACACGGTTGGCATCTTGGTGAGGACAGTGATTGACAGGGCATCGCTTCCCATGTCGTCTGAGTGTCTCTCTGCATGGTCTTCCATGTAATTGCTCCCTTGGCATAGACTATCTCTTACACAGTAACTCAGAACTCTTGAAAGTACAGAACTAGAAGCTGCTGGGTGTTTGTGAGGTGTTGGCCCGCAGCTGGCACAACACTTTCCCTGCTTCCTATGGGTAAAGCATTCACACCAGATGCAAGCAGAAGGAAAACAAACCACCCCCTCAAAGGAGAGGGTGACAAAGATCTGCAGCCTTCCTTCGTCCACTGCCATGTCTCGTCAGGAGTGCCCATTTTCTCACTGACAGGCTGCTAAGTGAAAAGGTGGGAATTTTTTTCACAATGGCATTCAATAACTCAGAGTCTGTAAAGTTCCTTCAATGGAAAATTATATGGAAATTGAAGAAGAAACTTCTCTAAAGCAGGCCCTGAAATAGATGACTCCAAGATGACCCAAGTAGGTGTTCCGGTATCGTTGGTTCAAAGGCAATGCGAGGATTCTGCCAGGTAGGAGAAGCTCTTTGCCATCCACAGAAGGGTTTAAACCTTCCTGGGTCTCCTCCCACGTGACTGTTGGCGACTCACGACATGTCTACACACTCACCAGGTGCAAATTTTCAGTACAAAACCACCCCACACATTCCTAATTGTCTACTACAGTTTCCAGAAGTGTCCCAAGGAGGCCCAGAGGCCATAGATCGATTTCTTCACATCTTGATAGGCAAGAATGGAAAGATAGGTTTTAGCCTTCAGAATTTATTGGGGGAGATTATCAGAGCCATTTACATTTTTACCAGTAAAGTGTTGACACGATTGGCTTTAAGAAGCTCAATCCTGGCACTATGGGTAGCGGATGACAGGTGCCCAATCGTGTCAATTACAATTAAGCAGGCCCTATAAACTTATTACAGCCTAATATCAAGAGACGTTATACCATTTCATGTATAGTATAAGAATCTGATAACACTTTCATTTCTCTCTACCCAGCTTTTCTGTGGTTAGTATCACAGATTTTTTTCCACATATTACAAGCCCCACAGTACATTGCTGTTATTTTGGTTCAAACAATTGTTTTTTAAATAGATTTAAATACTAAAACAATCTTAGGTATATTCCTATGGAGTTGTCATTTCTGTTGCTTTTCTCTCCTCTGTGTAGACCCAGGTTTCTATTTGATATAATTTTCCTTCTGCCTGGAGGACTTCCTTTAACGTTTCGTGTACCGTAGGTCTGCTGGTGATGAATTCTGGCAGCTTTCATGTGTTTGAACACAGCCTCATTTCCCCTTCATTTTCAAAAACAATTGTAGGTTGACCGTTGTTATTTCTTTTAGTGCTTTAAAGATATTCGTCCAAGGTCTTCCCCTTTGCATCATTTTTGATAAGAAATCTACTGTCATTTTTATCTTTGTTCCTCTGGCAGCTTTTAGTTTCCTCTTTATCACAGATTTTAAACAATTTGATTATGACATGACTTGGTGTAGTCTTTTTTAGGCTTCTTGTGCTAGGGGTTTATTGCATTTCTTGGATCTGTGGGTTTATAGCTTCCATCATATGCAGAAAACTTGGGACCATTATTTCTTCAGATATTTTTTTCTATCACCGCATTCTGCCTCACTTCTGGGCTACCTGCTCTGGGGACTACAATTACATGTGTATTTGGATACTTCCAGTTGTTCCACAATTTATCAATGCTCTGTTCATTTTTTAAAAAAAGATTTTATTTATTTGTTTGACAGAGAGAGAGATCGCACAAGGAGGGGGAGCAGCAGGCAGAGGGAGGGGGAGAAGCAGTCTCCCTGCTGAGCAGAGAGCCCAACGTGGGGTTTGATTCCAGGACTCTAAGATCGTGACCTAAGCTGAAGGCAGATGCTTAACAGACTGAGCCAGCCAGGTACCCCTATTTTTTTCTTTTTTTTTTACAATTTTTTAAAGAATTTATTTATTTTTGAGAGAGAGAGAGAGACAGAGAGAGAGAGAGCATGAGTGGGGGGAGGGGTGGAGGGAAAGGGAGAAGCAGACTCCTCACTGAGTAGGGAGCCCGACATGAGGCTCAGTCCCAGGCCCCTGAGATCATGACCTGAGCCAAAGGCAGACACTTAACTGACTGAGCCACACAGGTGTCCCACTCTGGCCATTTTAACCCAATTTTTTTCTCCCTGTTTTATTTTGGATAATTTTTATTCCTATGTCTTGAAGTTTATTAAATATTTCTTTTGCAATATCGAATCTGCTGTTAATCCTACTCATTAAAAAAATTCAGACATGATAGTTTTCGTTTCATTAAGTATGATTTGGATCTTTAAAAATCTCTTTCATGTTTCTACTCAATATGTTGGATCTTTAGCGTCTCGAACATGTGGAATACAGTCATAATAACTGTTTTAATGTCCTTGCTTATTAATTCTATAATCTGTGTTGTTTCTGGTAGTTTTGATTGATTGACCTATCTTCTCATTGTGGGTTATATTCTCCTGCTTCTTTGCATGCTTGGTAGGTACAAACATTTTTTTTATTTAAGTAGAATTGACACATGATGTTACATTAGTTTCAGGGGTACAAAATAGTGATTCGACTTCTCTATACGGATGCTATGCTCACCACAAGT
Source organism: Ursus maritimus (assembly GCF_017311325.1). NCBI lineage: Eukaryota > Metazoa > Chordata > Mammalia > Carnivora > Ursidae > Ursus > Ursus maritimus. Next base: position 78,491,660 of record NW_024426774.1, read on the forward strand.
GTAGCTATCATCCGTCACCATACAGTGCTATTAAAATATTGACTACATCCCCTATGCTTGGTAGTTTTTGATTGGATGGTAGACAGTGTGAATTTTCCATTGGTGGGTTATACCTAACAGACATATACAAAATACTCTACCCAACAACAGCAAAATATGCATTCTTCTCAACTGGACATGGAACATTCTCCAGGATAGAATATACGTTAGGTCATAAAGTAATCTTTTATACATTTAGAAGAATCAAGATAACACAAAGTATGTTCTCCAATCACAACAGGATAAAATTAAAAACAAATAAGAGAAATTTAGAAAGTCCCAGAAGTGTGGAAATTAAACAACACAATCCTAAATAATGAATCAAAGGAGAAATTGGAAAATTCTTAAAGATGCCAGAAACTGAAAACACAACATACCAAAATTAAGAGATAAAACTAAAGCAATACACAGAGAGAAATGTAGGAATGTAAATGACTACATTTTAAAAAATCTTAAATAAATAATCAATTTCCCACCCTAAGAAACTAGAAAATGAAGAGAACATAGAATCCAAAGCAAGCAGAAGGAAGTACATAGTAAAGGTTAGAATGGAAACAGATGAAATAGAAAATTGAAAATGAAATAGAGAATATCAACAAGACCAAAAGTTGGTTTTCTGAAAAGTGGGCAAAACTTTGGTTAGGAACTTCACATCAAAAACTAGGGAGGTACTGTATGGTGACTAACATAATACAATGAAAAAATATTAATTAAAAAAAAAAACTTTGGTTAGGATGACCAAGACAAAAAAAAAAAAAGACTTCAATTATTAAAATCAGGAATGAAAGAGGTCACTTTACTAGTGCCCTCACAGACAGAAAAGGTATTATAAGGAAACACTTTGAACAGTTGTATGCCAATAAATTAAAGAACCTAGATTAAATGGGCAAATTCCTAGGAAGGCGTTACCAAAACTGACTCAACAAAAAAGACAATACAACTAGACTTCCCGCAAAGAAAAACCTGCAAAAAAAAAACTTCCTGCAAAGAAAACTCCTGGCCCACATGGTTTACTGGTGTTCCAGTGAATATTCATTTTTACCAAATATTTGAAGAAGAATTAATGCCAATCCTTCAAAAAACTGCCAAAGAACAGATGAGGAAGAAACACTTGACAACTCATTCTATTAAGCCCATATTCCCGTAATACCAACACAAAGACATGATAAGAAAAGTAAAATGAAGATCGGTATTATTTATACGTACAGACAGCAAAATACCAGAAAACCAAATAGAGCAACATTTAAAGGCCTGTATACCACGACTAAAGGCGATTTATTCTAAGAATGCAAGGTTGTGTCAACATCCAAAAATCAATCGGCGTAATACACCGTATTAATGGAATAAAGGATAAAACCACGTGATCATCTCAGTAGATGCAGACAAAACAGTGAACAAAATACAGCACCCTTTCATGATAAAAAGAAAAATCAACAGGCTAGGAATAGAAGGGGATGTCCTTAGGTTGGGAATGTGCAACCTTGAAAAACTCACGACTGACATTATACTTTTTCTTTATTAAGATTTTATTTATTTATTGGACAGAGAGAGACACAACGAGAGAGGGAACACCAGCAGGGGGAGTGGGAGAGGGAGAAGCAGACTTCCCGCTGAGCAGGGATCATGACCGAGCGGAAGGCAGACGCTTAACAACTGAGCCTCCCAGGCGCCCCACGACTGACATTATACTTAATGGTAAAAGACAGTTTCCTCCCTGAGATCAGGAACAGAAGGATATCTGTTTTTACTGCTTCTATTCAACATTGTACTGGAAATGCTAGCCAGACCAATTTGATCAGAAAAACAAACCATTCATATGGGAAAGGAAGAAGTATCTTTATTTGCAGATAATTTTAAAGAATCCACAGAAAACTGTTGGAACTAATAACCAAGGTCAGCAAGTTTACAAGATACAAGATAGATATACAAAATAATAGTATTTTATACAGTAACACTGAAAAGTCTGAAAATGAAATTAGAAAACAATTCCATTTCTAATAGCATAAAAAGGAAAAAAATACTCAGTAACATTTAAAAGAAGTATAAGACCTGTATACTAAAAATACAAAACATCGTTGAAAAAAGTAAAAGGAGACCTAAATAAATCGAAAGACATCCTATATTCACAGATCAGAAGACTTAATATTTTTAAGATGGATATAATTCCCAAATTGATCTGCAGATTTATCATAATCTGTATGAAAATCCAAGCTGCCTTTATTGCAGAAATCGAGAGGCTGATCATAAAATCCATATGGAAATGCAAGGGATTCAGAACATCCAAAACAATCTTGAAAATGAAACAAAAACAAAGTTCAGTGACTTACACTTCCCAATTTCAAAAGTTAGTACAAAGTTACAGTATTCAGTGTGGTGCTCTCAGAAGTCTAAACATAAAAATTAATGAAAGAGAATTGAGAGTCCAGAAATAAGCTCTTACATTTATGATCAACTGACTTCAACAAGGGAGCCAAGACAATTCAGTGGGGAAAGAACAGTCATCTCAAAAAATGGCCCTGGGACATGTGGATATCCACAGACAAAGAAAGAAGTTGGCACCGCTACCTCACACCATATACAAAAATTAACTCAAAAGTGATCATAGACCGAAATGTACAAGTAAGAATGATCAAACTCGTAGAAGAAACCACAGGTGTAAATCTTTATGATGTTGGATTGGACAATAGTTTCTAAGTTATGACACCAAAAGCGCAAGTAATAAAAGGAAAATAGAAAAGTTGCACTTCATCATAATAAAACCTACTGTTTCTTCGGAAAGTGAAAATATAATCCATGGACAGGAATAAAATATTTGCAAATTATATATCTGATAAGAAACTTGTATCCATACATAGAAAAAAAAAACTTTTACAAGTTAACATAGAAGGACAAACAACCCAGTTAAACAAAAGGCCCAGGATTTGAACAACCATTAAACAACCATTTGAATAAGCCGATGAGCACTTGAAAACATGCTCAACAGCAGTCATTAAGGACTGTAAATCAAAATATAATGAGATACCAACCCACATCCACTAGGATGACTAAATTGTAAAAGAGAGGTAATAATAAAATGTTGGTAAGGATGTGGAGAAATTGGAACACTCATTCATTGCTGGCCAGAGTTCACTGAGATACCTAAAATAGTTTGGCAGCACTCCAAAATGTTCAACATAGAGTTACCATGTGACTCACTAGTTCCACTCCTAGATATATACCTAACATAACTAGCAACACAAGAACCCGTTCATCAATATTCACTAATGTTCACTAACCTGTAACCTGCTCACTAGTGTTCATAGGAACGTGATTCATTACAGCTAAGACGCAGAAACAATCCAAATGTCCGTTCACTGGTGACTAGACAGACACAGTGGGCTATATCCACACAACGAGTACTCTTTGGCCATGATAAGGAATGAAGTCCAGACTTGCCCCACTCTTCATAAGTAGAGTGTTCCTAAGAAACCTTCTGTAAGCTGCAGTGATGTAAGGGACAGAAGTTACCATATCATTACAGTGAAACAGCTCATCGGATATCTTTTGCTGAGTGAAAACAGGTATTGATGTCTTTTGTAAAAGCCAGTAGTATTAAGTGAACTTTCAGATAGCAAGGGAAATTTATAGTATGGTACGTACTACGTCGTGGATGAACTTTGAAATCATTATGCTAAGTGACAGAAGCCAGTCACAAAAGGCCACATATTGTTCGATTCCATTTATATGGAAAGTCTGGAATAAGCAATTCAGGGAAACAGAAAGTCGTTCTGCAATTGCCAGGGGTGGGTGCAATTTTAAAAGGGAGAATTTCATGGTAGGCAAATTATATCTCAATAAAGCTTTGCTGGACAGATGAGTATCTGAGAATACCTATTTCTAAATGCAGAGGTTTTTAAAAAAATCCTGTAGAAATACGCTGCATTAGTTGAAACTGGTTGGGAGAATTGGAACCACACCCAATGGCCTATCTGGCACTCTCCCAAGAACCAGAAATAAAAATCTGTCCTACAACCTACCAGAGCATCAGTCAGTCAGTCTGGCTCCACCATACTTTCAGCCACTGCCCCACACGTGATCAAGTTTTTCATAGTAGAATACAAATGAAGATTGAGTTAGACTCATTGTACCCAGGGACAGGAAATAACACTCCTTCCCCAATCTTGGGTCAGAGGTTTGGGAAGCACCTCAGCTGCCCCTGAGTAATCCAGCTTCCTGCCAAGGAAGAAAGCCAGAGATCTTGCCACCCCTGATTAGAAGGCCAGGGCTCATTAGACGTGAATACCACCTTGATTGTCTGGTGAAAACGAGAGTGGACGTGCCGGCAGGTTACAGCTACCCCAGAAGTCGTAGTAAGGGGGTCAGGTGGCTGGTGGATTTGGGCTCACTGGACAAGGGTGGTTCCAGGGGCTCCTCTCTTGGTTATCTCAGGGACTGTACTAGGAACTGCCCATCCAGTCACTCATGGTTATTAATAGCCCATTTCCCTCGGACACTGTGGGAATGCACGAGACAGAGAAAATGCAGTCTGGCCCTTAAAGAAGCGAAAATGTGGGTCACAGAATGTTCCAGTTCAGTGTGTTTCAGACTTCAGCCTATCTCAGAATCACTGGAAAGCACAGATTGTTAGGTTCCCCCCCCACCCCCTTATAGAATTTCTGAATCAGCAGATGTGGGCCAGATAACCCACCACCCTGCCATTCACACACACAGTTTCTTCTTTCCCCCCTCCTTTGGTTTCTTCTTCAAATTTTCTTCTATTTCTTTTTGGTTTTATAATTATCTTTGTTCTTATTTACCTCTCCTGTAATGTTATTTCTGGAAAATTTCCTTTCACACGGTCCATTCTGGCTGAACACATGAGAGAAGAAAATACTAATTGTATCTTCTCAAAAATGGTTGCCATGTTTGTCCTGGAGCAAGGATGTTTAGTGCATCTGGAACGCTTTGGATCAAAGTGCATTCTCCAGGTTTTCAGACGTCATTGATTCACTTGATGCACAACTTTGGAATCAGGGTAGACTAAGCAGCTTCCTGGAAACGGTGCCATGTTGATCCCACGCTCTCCGCCACAGGCAGGTGATAACAGAGGTGTTGGTTTTCCTGCTTTTTCCTCTTCACCCTGACCAAAAGAGCCCCTGGAGACAGAGTCCTAGTCTCCCTCGCAATTCCATTTCTATTTCTCTCTCTTGACCTGCTTCGAGTGAGCGTGCCATCAGTCGGGCTGTCTGTCAGAGAGATTTAGTGTGGGGGGCTGTTTGGTCAGTGCGTGGGAAAGCTAACGGTCCGGCCTCTAACACTGTCTGGCTTTCAGAGATTGTTAGGGTTTTCCAATGTCTTTCCTAACTAACCCTGTGCTGAACATGGAGCTTTCCATGTGCAGAATGACTTCCACCCAGGAGCTGCAGTCAGGGGTGGGGTTTGGACCAGGGTCCGTTTCATGAGAGAACTGGAATGATGTCAGAAGCATCGTGAGGCTTCGCAGGGGCCGCTCCAGTGGGACCAGGGGCTTCTGTGGGGCAGGCTCATGAGTTAGCACAGTGGTAACTGCTGACTGGTTTCTGAGGACACGCAGTCCTGCCCTGGACTCCGAGAAGTTCTGCCGCTGCATCAGGACAGTAAGCTTCGTGTGCTGACTCATTTCCACAAGTTAGAGAGCACTTTCTTTCAGTGGGTGTTTGGAAAGAAAATGCAAAGTAGATATAACTTTCCTACCTGTCAGCTGCTGACTTATACTGAGGGTGCCTAGAATAGAATCTTTTTTTTCTTTTGGGTAGCCACCTTCTCCTCAGCTGCTTTGGTCCCCAAAGTGCTGCGGTCTGGAGTGATAGCATCTCCTTGTGTGTAATCCTACCAGTGCCTTTTTTGATCAAAGACATGGAAGTTCTGAGCGGTCGAGGGTAGTCCCTGAGCTGGTCTCGGCCCAAGCATACGGGCTCTTCCATCTCAGGCTACTCGGGTCCAGTGCCTGAGGGAAATATCAGAACAGTTGAATAGATCTGAGCACTGCTGATGATTCATTTTTTAACTATTTTCCTCAAGTACCTGAAACCATAGTTACCAGTTATTTAAAAACAATGGTATGTAGGCTAGTGCTTGAGGTTTGAGCATGGCCATATAAAAAACCCTGACCAGGAAAGCCTATTTAAATGAAGACCAATTAAATTAAACACAGCCCATTGATGTTACAGGAGAGTGTCTAGAAGAGTGAACTTGCTCAGCCGCATGAATATGAGGTTCAACAATTTCAAAAACTTTGGAGCCATTACTGTAACCAATCTGAAGGGTTCACCACTTGGGGTACGTCAAACTGAACCCAAGGAAACGAGGAAAACAAAGAACTCTTCATTACATGTTCTATAAGTAAGGAGACCTATAAGTAAGACTCCCTGTGGGACAGGTAGCGTATTCTGTGTTTCTAGGGGGCGGAGGTGGGGGTGCTTGCATGGAACTTTTGGCTCAGTCGCCCGTGTCTCCCATGTCAACACGCTAGTGCATGCATCGCATGTTCTAAAAATGGCGGACAGCTCCACCCGTAGGAGATCTCCGTGTTACAGCGAACTGCAGGCTCACCTCCGGGGGCTTCTGCGCAGGCCCCATCTCCAGTCTGGCTGAAACTGGCGCGCATGGGAGCTGTCCGCTGAGACAGCTGGTTGGGCTGCCCCTCGGCCGGGACGCGTGATGCCGCAAAACAGCACATGGCTTCCCTGCTTTTGTCCCTTCCCGTCCTCCCTTCTGCTGGCAGCATCCAGCCCTCTCACTTGAATAACTTTCTGCTCTATCTTAGCTAACGTTTTCTCTTCAAAATCTGCTTCTGACTTGCTCTTTCTTTCTTCCCCTTCTACGATTAATTATATGTTAGACCCTTTAAGTATGTCGCACATGTCTCTTGTGCTTTTTAAAAAATTATTCTTTTTTCCTATTCGTGCATTAGTTTAGACATCTTCTGATAAATTGTCTCTCAATTCACTGACTCTGGCTCTGTGTGTAATTAGTTGTTAACCCATCAATTGCCTTTTTTTAAAAAGTTTTTTAAAAGTTTATTTATTTATTTGAAGGAGGGTAGGGGAGAGGGGCAGAGGCGGACTGCGCGCTGAGCCTGACGCGGGGCTCGATCTCAGGATCCTGATCTCAGGACCTGAGCCGACAGCAAGAGTCTGACGCTTAACTAATTGTGCCACCCACGCACCCCATCATTAGTTTCTTTCTTATTTCAAATATTAAAGTTTTTAGTTTCAGACTGTCTATTGGATTACTTTTTATAGATTCCCCTTTGTTGATATTATTATCCTTTTACCTACTTCGGTCATATTTTTCTCCATCTTCTTAAATTGTATTAATTGTGGTTATTTCACAATCCTCATCTGTTAACCATCGTTTCTTGGTCATCTGTAAATAATTCTGTTGTCTGTTTTTTTCTCTCTTGATCATTGGTCATCTTTTGTTGCCTCTTCAGTAAGTTTTAATTTTGCCAGACAACGTGAGCAAGAGCAGCGTAGATACTTCAGATGTTATTACTTCTCTGAAAGAGCTTCCTTTTTTGTTAGGCAGCTGAAATGAGGTGATGGTTATCTCAAACCAATCAGGATTTGCAGCTTTAAAGCGACACGTTAGCCCCTGGCTTACCTAGGGGTGTCATGATTGAGGCTTTTCTGGGCTTTTCATAAAGAGCCTTGTGAGTCTCTGTTTCCTTAGCCCTGAAGAATTGGGAGATCCAGATATGCACTTGAGATTCATAGCCCTATTCTCCAATGTTCGGTACCATACAGAGTAAAAATCTGGCAAACACCTTGAGAAGAAAACAGGTGACTCTAGCAGGTTTTGATTTGGAATTACTTCAAAACTCCAATAGATTTCCCTCTGCAGTTGAAAAGTTTTCAGACCCTGTCCCCAGCTGCCTGCCTTACTCAGGCCTCTGCAAATGTTCCATTTTGCACACCAGTCATGTGTTTGAGATCCCTCATTTCTAAACTGGCAGAGCTGTCCCACACAACCACTAGAAGCTTTGCTGGTTTCTCTTTTCCCCAGCGGTGTCCTCTTCCTGGGCCAAGCTCAATTCTCTGCTTGCAGATAGAATTGGTAAATGTCATTAGAGAAAAAAGTGGTTGGCAATCATAAGCTCATATTCTAATTGTTCTCCACTCCCTGAAAAAATTTTCCAACTCCTTATTGCTTTCTCAGCTCTCTGATGTTTTCGAAAATACAGCTACTTAATTATCTCCGTATTTGCCCAAATACTGTGGCAAGATCCCGTGTATCTCTTATCTAGCACATCAGAAGTTCTTGACAATGTTATCTTGATATCCATTTCCAACTGATTATATAAACCCTGTGTTTCTCGATGTTCTTTAAAACAATTTTTTTGGGCCTTCCTTATTCATTTCCTCATTAATGAGTTCAATAACATTTTGGCCTGTGCTAAAAATGGCATTGGAAATTCTACTTTGCACACCACATATGAACTCAGAGAACGGAGCACAGGGAAGCACACTTGCAAGATGAGTTCCTCTAGAAGCGGAGAGCTCACTCTCGAGATCTGGGATTTCTCCGCATAATGGGACACATAGGAGGAAAGCAAGAGGAGGCTGAAGTCAAAGCTGACGTCTGAGACAACGGGGGTTGGAATGGCACCCAAGGCAAGGTGTGTTTCCACATTCTGGTTCCAGGACTAGGCCTTTGGCAGACAGAGTAGACTATCTTGTCAATATGAATTTATTCAGGATCAAGTGAAGTTTTCCTAAGATGCCCTTGGAAAACTCGGAGTCCAGAAAGGGAGATGACCCTACCCCTGAACCAAAGGTACATAGAGATGTCTCTCTGTGACACATCTTAGCCTGAGAGCCTTTTGGAATGACGGGCTGAATGGTAATTGGTTTCTACCTTTTATGAAGAGGTTGATGAGAAAATAATATTGGGTATGACGGACTTGTTTGTGATTCCAGTAATGCAACGTAGCACCTATGTAGGGATTTAGGGTTCTGTGGCCCCAACTGCCCGGGTGGGTGGTAGTTAAAGGGGGTCAGGGAAGGGAAGAGTTGAAGACCAAATGAAAAAAAAAAAAGAGCATTTATTCTAAGGGACAAAAAGGAAAACGCTCCTAATTTAATTCATTTTATTGAGAAGGCTAGCAAAACCCTATAAAACTCTTGTGTGAAACAAAACAAAACAAAAAACTGAATAAAGCAAAGCCCCCTTTTTTTCTTTCCAAGTTTTTATTTAAATTCCAGTTAATTAACATACAGGGTAATATTAGTTTCAGGTGTAGAATATAGTGATTTATCACTTCCATATACCACCGGGTGCTCCTCCAAGTGCTCACCTTAACCCCATCGCCTATCTCACCCATCCCCCTGCCTCACCTCCCGTCTGGGAACCACCAGGTTGTTGTCTCTAGTTAAGAATCTGTTTCTTGGTTTTCCTCTCTTCCCACCTCCCCCATGATTATGTACACACACACACATACACACACACACACACACACACACACATACATACACCTTATCTTCTTATCTATTCATCAGTCAGTGGACATTTGGGCTCTTTCCATAACTCGGCTATTGTTGATAACGCTGCTGTAAACATCGGGGTGCATGTGTCCCTTTGAATTAGTTTTTGTATTCTTTGGGTAAATACCTAGTAGTGCAATTACTGGGTCATAGAGTAGTTCTATTTTTAACTTTTTGAGGAACCTCCATACTGTTTTCCAGAGTGGCTGCCCCAGTTTGCATTGCCACCAACAGTGCAAGAGTGTTCCCCTTTCTCCACATCCTCACCAACACCTGTTGTTTCTTGTGGTTTTGATTTTAGCCATCCTGACAGGTGTGAGGTGATACCTCATTGTACTTTTGATTTGCATTTCCCTGATGATGAGTGATGTTGAGCATCTTTTCATGTGTCTGGATGTCTTCTTTGGAAAAATGTCTATTCATGTCTTCTCCCCATTTATTTTTTTTTCTTTTTTTAAAAAATGAAACCACATGGCACTCAACATTTTATTCATTTGACAGAGAAAGAGAGAGAGAGAGAGAGCACAAGCAGGTGGAACGGCAGGCAGAGGGAGAGGAAGAGGGAGAAGCAGGCTCCCCGCCGAGCAGAGAGCTCGACATGAAGCTCCATCCCAGGACCCTGGGACCCTGACCTGAGCCGAAGGCAGACGCTTAACAGACTGAGCCACCCAGATGCCCCTCTTCTGCCCATTTCTTAACTGGATTATTGTTTTTTGGGTGTTGAATTTGAGAAGTTCTTTATATATTTTGGATACTAACCCTTTATCAGATATGTCATTTGCAAACAAACAAAAATCTTTATGCAAGATAAGGCACACTCTATGGCTAGAGCAATTGGTCAACGAGGCCTCCATGATTACCCCAGAAAAGCTATTATCCCATTCCTACCAAACTTTGAATGTTCATTGTTACTGGATATTCAATCTAGGAAATGGCTGCATGCGTTACTACATTCAGAGAGAACAATCTAGGACCCGGATCCATGAATGCAGGTCAGTGTATGTGTGTGAGGACATGCGGCATTTACACTTAAACAAGTGATGAAGGTGACTTAACCAAGGTCCACTTTGCAGCATTTCCCAAGAGTTTAACCTTTGGACTTGACCTCCCTGCTCTACGACTGTCCTTTCGCACTGCCACATCATTGCACCGGACATTGCCTCTGAGAGTCACATACGTCCAATTCCTGCATGGCCAGCAGTGATGTTGCCAGTTTTTTGGTAGTAATGATGGGGGAAAATAAAATTTCTGTTGTGGTAAAAAGAGGTTGCAGTAATGATAAAGAATGAAGGAAAAGGGGGCGCCTGGGTGGCACAGCGGTTAAGCGTCTGCCTTCAGCTCAGGGCGTGATCCCGGCGTTATGGGATTGAGCCCCACATCAGGCTCCTCCGCTATGAGCCTGCTTCTTCCTCTCCCACTCCCCCTGCTTGTGTTCCCTCTCTCGCTGGCTGTCTCTATCCTGTCGAATAAATAAATAAAATCTTAAAAAAAAAAAAGAATGCAGGAAAGGACACTGATGAATCCATGAGGAAGAAAAATTCTGCTTGTTTATAAATTCTGTTTTATCTGATGAAGTTTTACTCCAACATTGTTTTCTTTAAAAGGAGGAGTCAAGGGGTGCCTGGGTGGCTGAGTTGGTTAAGCGTCTGCTTTTGGCTCAGGTCATGATCCCAGGGTCCTGGGATGGAGCCCCATGTTGATCAGGCTCCCTGCTCAGTGGGGAGCCTGCTTCTCCCTCTCTTGCTCCCCGTGCTTGTGCTGTCTCTCTCTCTCTGTGTCAAGTAAATAAATAAAATTTAAAAAAAAAAAAAAGCAAGAAGGCAAGAAAGGGGCATTGATTATTTTTAAATTACAAAATACTCAAAGTTTACAAAGGGATAAATGTAATGAATAAGGCCTTAAATTAAAAAACCTGCCCCCATGAACCCACCAAGTAATCTGAGAAATAGAACATTATCGATGTCTTTAAGGTTTTCTGCATGCCCTTGCCCCTTCCCACTTTAAGACTGCAGTTAGAACCCGAATTTCTCATCCCAAGTAGGGTCTTTTCTCCCTTGGCAATAGATAGGGGAGAATATCATAAATATCTTAATAAGAATCATCCCTTTAGACACATAGCACTCAAGTTTCTTAGAGAGGAAGTTTGAGGGGAAGTGGAAATAACACTTCTAAAGGAAGAATTACTTAAAGTAACTTTAGGGAACACGATTAGTCAAGATTCCTCCACATTGAGGGAATTGGAGATGAAGTAATGAAACCGAACTGATTTTTTAAGGAGAACTACTTGCTACAAAGAATAACAGGGCTTGAAATTGAGTCAAGAACTGAGTATAGTCCCCACAGTGTTTTGTTAACCAATAGGTCCGTTTGCACCTTTTTATTTTTGTGATTTCTAGGACTAAAACCATGTTGGCGGTAAGCTGGAAAATAAATGTGTTTTTGCTCATGAATTCTTCATCTATGAGGATTATAGGCATAGTAAACATGGAAAATGATATTTTCCGGCTACACACAGACCCCCTCCCAAGGCACTTCATAATGGCTTCTGATGTTAAGTGAATGAAAATAACACACGAGCTACTGACTTCCTTGCACTGAATGCAGTGGTGTCTGTGATTCCTGTAAGTATGAGCTACACGAGTGCTCCATTGGTGGTGACTAAGCCTTTAATGTCATACTCTATAGATTTTTAAAGTTTTTATTAGAAGTAACACAGACTTTGGGTAAGGTATCTGCAACATACAGAAAAATCTGAAAAGGAAAACAATCCTAGATTATTGACAATTCCTTCTTTCCCAAATACCCGCTGTGAAGCCATGGAGGTGTCCATCCGTCCAGACTTTTAAAATGCAATGTGTGAATAAGATCTGTTTCATTTTTAAATGTAAAACAAAGAGTTGTAAAGGGAGCTAAGACTTCAAAGAAGGGGAAATGTGTCAAAATAGGAGGTGGTATGCATTACGTGATAATTTTGTACTAAAAATGATAATTATGGAAGCCATGTAATAACACAAAAAACTGCTTGTGATGTAATGTTAGATCAAACAAGATTACGAAGAGGGGCACCTGGCTGGCTCAGCTGGCAGAACGTGACTCTTGATCTCAGGGTCATGAGTCAAGCTCCATGTTGGGCACAGGTTACTTAAAGAAAGAGAGAGAGAGAAAGAGAGTACAAAGACACAGGTGCATAGAAAAAAGAGCAGATGGAGATATTCCAAAATGCTAATAGTGATTGGGAACTAGGTGGCAAGATCATGAAGGACTTCTTATTTTTATATATTTATTTATTTATTTATTTATTTATTTATTATTTTATTATTTTTTAAAAAGATTTTATTTATTTATTTGACAGAGAGAGAGACGGCCGGCAAGAGAGGAACATAAGTAGGGGGAGTGGGAGAGGAAGAAGCAGGCTCCCAGCGGAAGAGCCTGATGAGGGACTCGATTCCAGAACGCCGGGATCACGCCTTGAACCAAAGGCAGACGCTTAAAGACTGAGCCACCCAGGCGCCCCAAAGACAGTGAATGTTTTATTCACTGGAAGAACTGGAAACTGTACTTAAAGTTCACAGAAATGTACAGCTAGAGAGAAAATGAGGAAAGGAGTTAAAGTTTGTAGATCTAAATTCTAGACTTGGGGGGCACCCGGTGGCTCAGTCAGTTAAGCGTTCAACTCGTGATTTTGGCTCAGGTCATGATCTGCCCTGTGTTGGGCTCTGTGCTGAGCTGGGAGTCTGCCTTTCTCACTCTCTCTCTCTTCCCCTTCCCCCACTCGTGTACTCTCTCTCTAAAATAAATAAGTAAATCTTAAAAAAAAAAATAAATCCTAGACTTGGATTTGCCCTTACTAGCCCCTGTTTCCTATTTCAGTGTGTGAGTGATGAGAAAATGTCCTGCCTAACAGGGATTTGCCATTAGAGCAAACCAAACCAAACCAAAACAATCCACAAACTGAAAGAAAAATCAGAGGGCCAAGAAGAGATGGTGGAAGGGAGTCCTGTTAGATAGTCATGCCCACCTTTGTTTGAGTACTTCAGGGATGGGGCACACACATCATCTTTGGATTTGGCCCATTTCATTGCTGAGAGCTCTATTGTTACAAAGGTCTTTCTTATATCGGCCTCCAGAACTTTCTGCCCCATTGTCCTGGTTCCATCTCTGGGGATACCTTGGCCCTTGGCATGGCCTGATGGTTTCCAGGTGTGTAGCTATCAATCCCCTTGGTTTATGGGCCAAACAGGGGAGCCTGGATGGCCTTCTCAGGCCAGGAAAGCCCTCGTTATCATTTCGTCAGCGTGCCATGATGGGAACATGTTTAGAAAACACTGTTCTGGAGATTGATCTTGGGAGTGACCACCTTCCGTTGTGTTAGAAGTCATGCTTCTACCAGGGCAGCTAAGCATGCAGTCTCTGATCGCACTCAGGATTCATGGAGGACGTCTCAGTCAATCAAAATCCCCCACAGTCGTTTGGTTTTGTTTTCCACCAGTGCTTCTGCTTTTTGTGTGTCCTGGCCTGTACTTACAAAATTAGGTTTGGGAAGAAAGAATAGAATTTTACATTTGTCTCTGTTAAATTTTGTTTTGTTAGATTGGCCCTGTGGTTCCCTCCTAATGGGATCTTTTGGGTTCCTGATTTACTCACTCAGTGAATTTTCAGTCCATTCTACCTTGGGGTTCCCCATCTTGTAAACATGCCAGCTTTGCCCTTAGGCTGCAGGAACTTGCACTGGGCCTGCCAGCTCTGCCTCCAGCCTCTAACTTGGCTTTGTGACCTTCTCTTCTCTTCCATACATGGCCTCTGGAAATATTACCAGGGTCCACCTCTACAATTTCTAGATCTTTTTGCCAATGCTCACTGGCTAAATTTTTGGCTTCAGATTCTTCCAGTCTGCTTTCTAATCTTGAATTTGCTTTTTTGGGGGGGAGATATATTCCTCCCAATCCTCCCTCCACCCATTCTCCTCTACTCTTGACTTACAACCGGTGGGTCACCCATGACCATGTGTACACCCAGCCTGGCTGCCATTTTCCTAGGAGGGACCAAAGAGGGCACCTGAGGTTTTCCACTGGAGCCCACTCCTCAGGTTGACCCATTGTCATGGAGCATGGGTGTTTATGAAAGTATCCAGTTCTACCAACTGTATTCTTCATTTTGCTCACAAGGAAGAGGTTTGCAAATGCTTTCATGAGCTCTCAGTTCGTTGAGTCTGCAGAGCTCTGCATAATCTCCCCATCTATCACCCCATCGAACAGATCGAATGAGCCTCAACATGTTTGGCTCATTCTTTGTCAATTCATGTTTTCTCTTAGTGATGATGGTTTCATTAAGTGCTAAAAGACTAGCTCTGTAGTAATTCATCTAAAATCTTTCCTGGTCACTAATTTGTACTTGCAAAATCCCTCCGACCCAGTGATAGATGAGGAAACTCTCTGGACATATGAAGCAGTAAAGGATGGCATTCTCCTAAGAGGTTTGGTAGGAAGCTGGAAGACACCATGTGACTTGGTGGTCTGGAGGGGTCATGGGGACAATCTGATTGTTTATACGTCGGTTGCCTGGAGCAGGAGTGAAATCAACATGCAAGTATCAAACCAGATTCTCCCAGGGCTTAACCACAAAGGTTACAAGGCGGCCATTTGGCATGATGTGTTAATTTTCCTGTTTAAAGGAACAAAGGTTAAATTAACAGAATGTGTCACTGGAAGGTAGTTCCGAGATCAGGCAGACCAGCGCTCCTCAAACTGAAATATGCACATGAGTCACCGGGCACTTTTATTAAAAATGCAGATTCTGATTTAGTAGTTCTGGGGTAAGGGCCTGAGAGTCTGTATTTCTGACCTGCTCCCTGGTAATGCTCTTGGCCTATGGCTACACTTTATGTCACAAGGACTTCAATTACAATGCTTTTTTTTTTTTCTTCCAGATGTAGAAACTGAGGTCTAGAGAGGTGTTTTCCCCAAAGCCGCAATGATGAAGTTAAAGCAGTTTCTTTCATTCAGGTCTCCTGGGGCCCAGGTCAGTGTCCATTTAATTGCAAAATTACTGGACTGTAAAACAGAGGTTTACCCTTTCTTAAGGACTCACAACCTACGGCCAGAGAGCCAAGGTTAGATTCCAGGTATAGCCATGCTTGCACACAGACACACACCTACATGCACACACACACACACGTGCTCACACTCAAAGATAATGCATCTCTCATCAGTTGTGATGTGTAGGAAACACCTGAAATACAAACACATTAAAGATATTCTTGAATGCAAGTCAATTCTGAAGGTGTAAACTTTTTCTTAAGAATATTCTGGGAAAATACATGAGTTGTTTCTGACTTCTTAAGTATAAATACAGAACATTCTGGGGTTCTACAGAGACCGTGTTACTGATAAAAATGTGTCATAATGACGTTTTCTATAGTTTGAATAGTAAAAGCTCTGGCTCAGTGAGTTCTATGCTCTAACATTTATAATGGACCCTGGAGTTTGGAGATTTTCCATTAACTTCTGGTATTGAATTTTTGTTGCCAACTATGACTATTTGTTTTTTTGAACTCCGTGGAGGAACTAAGCAACTGAGAAATCCCAGGCAGAAGCGTGTGTGTGTGTGTGTGTGTGTGTGTGTGTGTGTGCTTGTGTGCACACATGTTAACTAAACATTGCAGATTCCTGACATTTTTTTCTCCTTCCTGAGAAGTGAAAAGAGGAAGGGAGAAGAAATTGTCTGGAGTGGAAAAGAGGGTCAGAAAAATCCTTGAAATGAAATCTCTCCCCTTTACTGGAGGTTTAGATAAGATGATAAACTAAACCAAGTAAAGGAAAATTGGCGTCACAAACTCCTATTTTGGGAGGCAAGTACCTATGGTGGGTTAAGCCCCTTGTTGCATCTGCAGCCAACTATCTACGGGATAGGAAGCTTCTTGAGGTCAAGGCTGGGTCTTTTTTTATTGATTCCAAAATGCTTAGAAGAGGGTCTTGCATCCAGTGGGAGGCCAGAAGCATCTTTGGAATGAAATATCATTCATCTTCCAGCATCAATCACTCCTGGCCAACAGCCCTGGAAGCTGCTAGTGTGTTTTAAAGAGCATAACAGCCATGTCTGGGAGCTCATGAGTTGGTGTTTGTCTGGAAGTTGCAAACCACAGCTGACTGTGGCTTCTCCTCTCCTAATTGGCCTCTTCTTGTCCACCCGGAGTCTCTCTGATGGCATTCTCTCTTTCTTTATGGGAGGAAAGAGTGGGAGGAGAAGGAGGAGAGTAAAGAGGAGGAAGAAGGAGTCCAAGGAGGAGGAGGGAGAGGAGCAAGGGGAGGAGAGGAGGGGAAGAGGGATGGAGAAGATGGAGGAGTGGGGCAGAACTGAAGGCAGAAAGATGGCAAGCTGCTTGTGCCGAGGAAAAGGGGTCAGCCTCCTTCCCCTGAAATGCCCCTCTTCTAGCTCCCCAGCCACCACTGATCTCCGGGAGTCCGTGTTAGGACACTTTGAAAACCCAACTTGGCTGACCCGGCAACACCAAAAGATAGATGTTGGCTCTCATCACTGAACATTCCAGAGATAATATGGGTTGGATCAGTTTTTAGCACTTTCTTTGTAGTTCTCTGGAAACGTGTCCCTTGAGCGTGGGCTTCATTCTCAAGCTCATTTCTGTCATCTTAAGAAGGGTTTACCTATCAGCCTTAAGTGGATGCTTCCTACCATTGTCAGCCTTGCTCTCACCGGGCTGTCCCCGAGGCCTTGCTAGGGCCAGGAGGATGCCGTGCACCCACACACGTGCTCACGCTCAAAGATATTGCATCTCTCATCAGTTGTGATGTGTAGGAAACACATGAATTACAAACACATTAAAGATATTCTTAAATGCCCTGTTGTGCCCATCTCACGATCTCTCTGGAAGGAATGGTGGGATGACCCTGGTTGGCACAGACCAGTGGGGCCAACCCCAGAGTTGGGGATGGAGTTAGTCCCTCCAGGCTCATGTCTACTCCACATGGGAGGGAGGGTGGCAAGTTCACTCTGTGCTTTGAGGGTCTTCTCAGGTTTCTCACTGGGGTTATGTCTTTAACGATCTGTTGATTTACCAGATGGCCTAGACCTGAACACTCACAGTTGAGATAGGTTTTAAAAATGTCAGCAAAACTATTGCAGGAATGTTGCCTTAAACCTCAGGACCGTTCTGCTTACTCTTAATGTTAAAATCCCTGCCCGTGGCTAACGTAGAACATTTGGTCTGTCAATTAAACCTCATTAATCTGCCAATTAATCATGGCTGCTTGGTAGTCACCAGAATGGGAAGGCATTCCGGACACCCTCTAGAGAGAATACCAAAGAGTGTGAGGAGCATACGTTCCCTTGTCCCTGAGTACATACGTTCCCAAACAGACAGCACTGATCCGGGTAAGACATGAAGAGCAATGCCAGAGGGGCTCATCTGGGCTCCACCCTGTCTGGGTAAGGGATCTGGAGGAAGGTGTTGACTTTTTCTACACGTTTCCTAAGATGGGATAGGCTGGTGATGGGTAGTAAGGAGGGCACGTATTGCACAGTGCACTGGGTGTTATACGCAACTAATGAATCATCGAACTTTACATCAGAAAATAAATAAATAAAAATAAAAAATTATAAAAAAATAAAATAAAATGGGTCTAAAAAATTTAAATGTGCTAGAAAAATGTCTGACACCTAATAAGCGGCCACTCTTCTGTCTGTTGTTATCACCGAGGCACGACGCAGGTGCGGAGCGGGAAGAGTCACCCCGGGATGCAGTAAGGGGCGTAGGCTGCAGTAATGGTGGTCACGATCAGAAGTATGGGGAGTGGGGCCGCGAGGAGGGGGATGCTCGTGGGGGCGCTGTCACATGCGCGAGGACAGGAGAGGTAGCGGGAGGCTGGTAGCACAGAGCATGTGCAGACGTGAGGAGGCTGGTAGCACAGAGCATGTGCAGACGTGAGTTGGAGCAGCATCTTCTGGAGTCCGTGGGTGGCCCTCCAGAGGGGCACAGCCCAAGGGGATCCTGGGAAGGGCAGTGGGAACAAGGCAGAAAGGCATGTTGAGGCCAGCTCGTGGAGGAACCTGAAGGCCAAGAAGGGAGGTTTGGTCCTGCTGCAGATGTTCGAGCAGCACTGTGAAAAGCTGGACACCCCGTGTTGTGTGGAGAACATGAATCTGAATTCGGGGCATAGGAGGGGCCCACAGAGAGCGAGTAAAGAAGCAGAGCGGGACAGTACCATCTCTGGCTCGCTCTCTCCAGAGGCTCTGGCTACAGCCCTCCCCGCCCCTCCTGCCTGCCACTGATCATTAGCCCGAGCCCAGGGGTAATCAGTGGGTCTCCCACCTCCAGGACACTGACAAGAGACCCTGGCAGTGTCCCAGGGCCTGTGGCAGGCGAATGGGCACATCACAAAGGGGCCCGGGGGCTGCAAGGGAAAAGGAACTGAAAGGTCCTCCAGGCTCTTGTCTGTGGCTATCGTTACAAGAAGGATCGGGAGGTTGGCAGCCGAGGGAGAGGGTGGGAGTCCCCAGTCCTGGCCTTGACCCATCGGACAGTGGGACCCCTGCCAGGCTGGACATGCTGGCAAGCCTTGCCTGGGTCTAACACAAAGTCACATGGGGATAGAGACACAGGCTTGTGAAGCATACGATGCGAGTGTGCGGTAAAGCGTGTTGGTATTTCGTAAGGGTTTGGCACGTTTTCGGAATGATTCTGGCTGTCTGCCCAGCTTTGAGTTTCCTGTTCATAGCTCCCCACATGTGTCACGGCTGAGGATTAAAGCCCCCATAGGTCTGACACAGACGTCACTCAGAGTCTCCTTTCTTTCAGCCTCCGTAAAACTGGGTGGGCTGACAAGATGTGAGGGACACTCTCGTGCTGCACGGACCAGACCCAAAGCTCTTTGGAAAAAGAAAAGAGGAATTAGCAAGTCTCTCCAGGACTGACTTCAGAATGCACTTTTGTTTTTAAGAACCAACGTCGAGTCAGCTGACTTATTTGGGGGAAGAAACGCTGTGGGCTTACCCTCAGAGTCACCGCCTTCTGCAAGACCAGCCATCCCCGAATGTCCCCACGATGAAGAAAGGAGATGGTAAGATGATTAATTGCCCTTCTGGTTTTTGTTCCCGTATTTCCCCCTCGTTTTCTCGTTGCTTACTTCTCCACGGATGAAAGATTTAGCAGCCATGAATGGACTTCGAGAAAACTGAGCATGTTACGCTGTTTGTTGAAAACAAGATTTTAAGGATTTCTTGGACTTCTGTGGCTCTGTAGGCATATTTCACCTCAAGATGTGTCTGTGAGTCATATTAAAAAATCGCCTGTGATAATGTATGTTTTACTCTATGGAGTATTAACTAGGAATGATATGGGAATATCCTACTTATAAGCCACAAATAGTTGCATGACTTTTGGTAAATTGTGCGGTCTAAGTGAAGGGTATTATGAATGAGAATCTCTTAAAAACATTGTTGCTGATGTTAGAATTCAGACTGATTTGAGCACTTCCCATTAAGCTTTGCCGGTTTGAGAGGGGCACAATCTGGCCCGATGTTTGGCTGAAGGCATTGCATTTCTATTAACAGACACCCATGGGTTGCATTCAAAGTTAGAATGTGTTGTCCTAGCAAGGCTTATATGTGCTTCCTCCAGTACAGCTTAAAATGTCATCTTAGAAGCACAAGCATTTTTTTCCCCCCCGAGGCTTGACAAATGTTACACCCAGAGCTGTAAGGAAAACTCTCAGAGGAGATGATAAACATTGTCCGGTATTTCTCTATTGGACATGCTTGACTTCCATAATCCTGTCAGTAGCATTGCTGTGGGAAAGAATCAGAAAATGGGACAGAATCTGGAAGATTAAAGATAGGAAGTGAGAACACAAAAAGGAGAGCAAAATGAGGTTTACTGTTCAATTCGGTTCAATTCAATTGACAACTCCTGACTTTTATGCAAAATGCTGGTTGGTGCTGTAGTGAGGAGGGCATGGGGAGCTGGGTTCGGGAAGGATGTCTCAGATGGTGCAGCCGGTTTGTGAATCCTGTTACCTGCCCACGGGCAGCTGGAGACCACCGCGCGTGCTAGAGGCCAAGGGAGGGTTTATGCTCCCTGGAAGCGTGTGGATCTGTTGGGGAAGGGAAGGAGATAATGCTGCCCACAAGGAGCAGGGAGCACTTCTTGAGATGAATTTAATCTTCCTAATTCTGGTGATGAATGAAGAGAGATGCTTATGGCCTTTCTCAAGTCAGCACGGGGTTGCTAATCTTCTAACCCACAACACCTTCTGGGCACACGCCTGCTTACTCACTTAGGAGAAAACCTTGCTGGGCATGGTCGAGGAACGGCTGAAATTCACTTCTAAAATATCCCTTGCAAAACTAACAGGACTAGCACATCCTCATTGTCAGAAACAAAATAAAGGACATATAGATCAGTAAATAAGATGAAAGATAAAAATCTATCACTGTGGGATCAGTGCTAATTTCTTTCTACAGAAGATATTTGATCACATTATACAGAGAATTTATTAAGTCATGTTGGTAGATGTTTTCTATTATCAACATTACAAAACTAACATACTTATAATGAAACCTTTGCGCCTCTTCTCGATTATTTCCTTGGACTATATTCCCAGAGGAAAAACCGTAGGGTCAAACGGCATAGCATTTTTGAAGCTCTCGATCCCTGCCACTAAATTTAATCTAGGAAAGTGCTATTAATTTACACTCCCTCCAGCACTGTATGAATACCATCTTACCACACTTTCACCAACATCGGGTTTTTGTTTTTTGTTTTTTGTTTTTTTTTTTAATAAATGTGCTAATCTGATAACTGGCAAAGATTATTTTGTTGTCTTGATTTGCTTTAAGGGAACACTTTGTAAAACCTTTCTACTTCCTATTCTGCCCCTTTGGGTTCAGTTTCTTGTCTTTTTTGGTTACTCATATCAAAGCAATCATTTCTTACAGTAACTTATGCCAACCTAATTTCTGGGGACTTTGACCTCATTTGATGTCTCTCACCAGGCCTGCGGAGAGCGTGGGGAATAGGCTTTTGCTCTTTCTACCATTTGAACAACGCCGGGCAAAACTCAGTCTTTATGATTTTTATTTCCTTTTTGTCTATAAAATGCAAAGATAAGGACTGACTTTTCATCCCACCACATGACTGTACTGGGAGCAGAGATGAGACAGAGAAAATTTCTTTGAATAGAAAAACAGTGAAAAATATGAAACGGTACAGTTACGATTGCTGTCATTATGAAGTTTATATTCTCACCTTATAAAGTATTTATGTTTGGAGAGTTACATGCTGAGATTTTGGCAATGTGTTCTAATTCTAGACTTGGAAAGTGTGTGTGTGTGTGTGTGTGTGTGTGTGTGTGTTGCAACATATTTCTTGGTTCTTGGAGTCAGCACTAGCATTCAGTGTGTTCTAGGGGCACATGGAGATACTGGAGATTGAAGACGGTTTCTATTCTGTTGCTTACTAATCTCATTTGCATGCAGGACCGCATGCTTCTTCTTATATTGCATTGTTGTTGACCACTTGCTTTGCTCAGTTCCCCTTCTCAAAGGCGGGACTTGTTTCATGTGTATTTCTCTCTCTAGGGCCTGGTCTGGGATCTGATACTGAGCGGGGGCTCAATGAATGTCTCCTGACTGAGTCCACAGAAGGGAGCTAGGAACATTGTTACCTAACTCTGCAGGGAAAGGAATATCTTAAGAAGGAATCACGGAAGATTTTGAAAATGGAGATTTTCTGGGGCAGATTGATGATTTTGTTTAATTTTGTTTGGGTTGATTTCTGTTTTTATTGAATACAAACCAAAGGTAGAACCAGGAAAATGGAGATCACAGACTTGTAAGTGCAAGTCTCATGAACTTGGTGTGAGTATGAAATGCTTTACAGGGGGGTACAGGGTTTCATTCTGACCCCCAGTTCAGTGCTAGGCTGTTAGAATCAGAACCAAACTGATGCTTAGCAATGGCTTGAACTTGGTACCGAATAAATAACAGTGATGGCTAATACTTAATCGAGCACTTGACTATATGCGAGATCCGCTTCGAAGTGCCTCGGGTATGACGTAGCCATTGTTATGGTCTTATTTTGCAGAGTAAGAAGCTGACGTACAGAGAAGTGATTTTCCCGAAGTCACAGCGGCAGTCAGTGCACAGCTGGGAGTCACGACGCAGTCTTACTTAGAGTGCACAGGTTGGTGAGGGTAGGGTTGACTGAACTCTAGAGACAATGGCACATAGGTTTGGGACCATTGATGATGTTTGTACTGTTCACTCGGGTATATAGTCACCATTTATTGAGTTCCCACTAAGGAACACTGATCTGGGTTCTTACCTCATTATGTCTCATCTGTTCACAACCTTGCAAGATTGGTATCATTACACCGGCTCAAGGACCAAACCCACTGAGACTCTGAGCGGCTCAGTAAGTGGCCCAGAGGTGATGAGCTAGTGATGAGAGATGCCCATCAATCTATACCAAGTCTGTTCAACTTCCTAGCCTATGTGCTGCACTGGTCCGCACAGCTGAGTGCTGATGCGCTTGGTTCTTCATCCAAAAGTGCTAAGTCCAGTTCTACATTTGGAGGTACTGGGCCTAGAAACTCAACCAATGCATCCCCTCACTTGGGGATTGGGGGAGGTGGGGTGCTCTGCCTTTGTTTCTCTGAATCTGTGTAAGCCATTGTGAAATGGTACCTGATTTTCAGGCCAACATTCCCTGGCAGGATTATCCAATTTATCATCTCATCCTAGACACGTTAAGTGTTTAATATTTGGGGACCATCCTTATATATTTTAACCATCGAGCCCCCAATTCTGTACCAAGAATGTCCAAAGAACATCTCCAGGGAGGATGGGACAGAGTAAGGCAAGTTCTAGCTTGGGAGAGGGGGCTGGTTCTCTTTTCTCCCAGGAAACTTACCTATCTTCTCTTCGATTAGTTGTTCCAGTTAGAAGATGGGTATAAGAATATAATTTAAAATAGCATTTTACACAATTTGCTATTAAACTTTTCAGTAAGATTTTGGAATTTTAAAATATTTTTTAACAAGGGGCGCCTGGGTGGCTCAATTGGTTAAGCATCCGACTCTTGATCGCAGCTCAGGTCTTGATCTCAGGGTGGTGAGTTCGAGGCCCATGTTGGGCTCCACACTGGCCATGGAGCCTACTTAAAAATTTTTTTTTTCAACAAAAAACATATAGTTTGTGTACATTTGAATAGATCACACACAATTTAAAAGACTATTCAGTGAAGTTCTTCCTCTCCTTTTTTCTCAGACACCTCTTTCCTTCTCTCTCACCAACAAGTAGCTAAGTAACCGTTAATAATTTTTTCCATATTTCCACACTGTATTAGGGTTCTCCAGAGAAACAGGACCAACGAGAGATAGATACATCAATATCCTATTGGTTTTATATGTAAAATCAGGCATATCATTGGGATATTTTGAGAGAGAGAGAGAGAGATAAAGAGAGAGAGAAAAGAGATTATAAAGTATTGTCTCGTTTGGAGGCTGAGAAGTTCCATTATCTGTTGTCTGCAAGCTTGGACCCAGGAGAGCAGGTGGCACAGTTCCAAGGCCCGAGAGCTGTAGGGCCAAACGTGTAGACTCTAGTCCAGGTCTGAAGGCATGAGAACCAGAAGCACGTAGAGAAAATAGATGTCTGAGCTCAAGTAGTCCTGCGGCGTCAGTTCAACCTTTCTCTGCCTCTTTGTTCTATTTCAACCCTCAAGGAATTGGGGGATGCCCACCTGCACTGGGGAAAGCCATCTGCTTAATGCAGTTCAAAGGCCTGTCTCTTCCAGAAACCCCTTCGCAGACACACACCAGCTACGTGGGCTCAGTCAAATCGACACATGAAATTAGCCATCACACACACTAAAGGTGCGTGCGTGTGATCTTCCGCGCCCTGTTCCATATCTGCGTCTAACGAGGTGCATTTTTAACCTTTCAGTGGACTCGTAAGTTGTTTGCAATCTTTCGCTATTACAGCCAGTGTTGCAATGAGTAACAGCCTCGCCTGTGTCATTTTGCAGGAGTGCAAACAAACGGGTTGATTGGCTAAATTCCTAGAAGTGGAATTGCGAGTCAAAGACTTGGGCATTTGTGATTTTGATATGTATTTCAAAACTGCCCATCCATCTCCTACCCGGTTATACTAAATAATACTTCTGGGAATGTTTGAGAGCATGTTTCCCCATGCACTTGTCAACATAGTATGCTAGCCAACTGGTTTTTATTCAACTCTTGAGGTCCTTCGGGGGACGAGGTTAACTCAGTGTGTTTTTAAAATTTTCATATCTCATTTCATGGTGGAGGTGTCTTTATTTAGACTTTATTTTTTGATAGCAGTTTTAGGTTCACCGTGGAATTGAGGGGAAGGTATAGAAATTTCCCTCTATGTTCACTCCCCCATTATCAATATGCTCCCCCACCCCAGAGCAGCTCATTAGTTACAACGGATGAACCAACACCGAGGCATCATTATCACTAAAGTCCATGGTTGATAGTAGGCTTCTCTCTCAGGGTTGTGCCTTTCACGGGCTTAGACAAGCATATAATGACGTACATACATCATTATGGTATCATAGAGCGTTTTACTGCCCTAAATGTCCTCTGTGCTCTATCTGTTCGTTCTCCCCACTCCAGCGGACAAGCCCTGACAACTGCTGGTCTTTTTACTGTCTTCCTCGTTTTGCCTTATCCAGAATGCCATATACTTGGAATCAAGCGGTGTATGGCCTTTTCAGACAGCTTCTTTTATTCAGTAGTATG
Source organism: Ursus maritimus (assembly GCF_017311325.1). Classification (NCBI taxonomy): domain Eukaryota; kingdom Metazoa; phylum Chordata; class Mammalia; order Carnivora; family Ursidae; genus Ursus; species Ursus maritimus. The sequence goes on from NW_024426774.1 coordinate 78,516,981, forward strand.
CATTTAAGTTTCCTCCATGTCTTTTCATGGCTTGATGGTTCATTTCTTTTAAGCGCTAAAGAATATTCCACTGTCTGGATGTGCCCCAGTTATTTATCCGTGCATCCACTTAACAGTATGTTGGCTGCTTCCAAGTTTGGGCAATTGTGAAGAAAGGTCCCATAAATAACGATGTTCGGGTCCTTGTGTGGATGTAAATTTTCAACTCTTTTATGTAAATGCCAAGGGGCACAGTTTCCGGATTGTGTGGTAAGTCTGTTTTTGGTTGTGTAAGAAACTAACTGTCTTCCAAAGTGGCTGTGCCATGTTGCATTCCCGCCAGCGATGAATGAGTTCCTGGTGCTCCACATCCTCGCCAGCATTTGGTGTTGTCGGTGTTCTGAATTTTGGCCATTCTCATAGGTGCGTAGCGGTATGGAGATTGTTTAAAAAACCGCTTGTGATCATAACTTTTGGTTCGCTCAGTAATTGTGTTTTGAGGCCTTGCTGGGGGTCTAGCCATGGGATGCCATAGTGGGTGAGGGTGATCTGGCTGCTGCCTGCAAAGGCCGCACAAAGCAGCTGGGCTGTAGCGTGTATTACATCCATAGCGATTAACACCAGGAGCAAGACAGGCTGGTGCTAAGCTGGTGATGACGAGCGAGATCTGTCTTCGCCTGGTGGCGGGAGTCCTGGTGGAGGAGGAGGGTGGGTTCTGAGGCACACAGGTGGAGGACGGAGGGAACAGTGGTGCAGAGCCCTGTTGGAGGAGCAGAAGATACGTACAGGGCTGGCCAAGTGTGTGGGAGGGGGGTTGGCGGTGAGCTTGGAGACAGGGCAGGGAGCAGACCACCATGGGCATTTGGAGCCACTGTCAAGACATTGGATTTTATTCTGGATTTCAGGTAGTTAGTCATGGGCTGGAAAGAGGATGTCAGAGTCTTTAAAGTCTTACCCACATAGACGGTAAATGCTCACCTGGATGATGGACGTCATGGGGAGAAGTCATTGTATTTGCCACAAGAGATAGTGACATGGGTGACATCTGGTAGAGGGCTGGCTGGCACCCAGGGTACCTCATTTTCTTGTCCAGCCCTGAATTCTTGTGTGTGTGACAAGTGACAAAAGCTCAGTCTAAACATGGCCATTGAGACATTTCACAAAAAACACATCTTACCTCTCCCAGAGATAAAATTCAGCTTACAAAAGCCTTTCTCGTTTGTTATCTCACACCTTACTAAATTAACTGATCGTTTGGACAAATCGTTATTACGCGTCCAGTTTGGGCTAAGCCCTATGCACGGTGCCCCTGAGAAGAAGAGGAAGAGGAGGTGGGAGAGAAAATAGAAAGATTTAGAAAATGAACAGCAGCTTATGGTTTAGTTTCAAGACCGAAACAAATGTCAACCACCACAAGGAAGGCAGGAAAGAAACAGCAAAAAAGCCCTGCCACTTCTGGGTTCTAGATGAGAACTCTGGCCTTGCAGTGTGGGCCGTTCGCGTGCCCTGAAGGTCTGCTTAGCGCTGGGGAGCCCTCCGGGGACTGGAGCTTCTCCTATATCCTTCCCTGGAGGTACAGGTAGGGTTACTATTCTAACTTTAGAGGTGAAGAATCAAGAGCTTTCCTCAAGACCACTGAGTGGGTAAGGGGCAGAGTGAGATTATCCCCTCAGCATTAATGCCCTGGCTTTCTGTGGGACAGAATAGAGCAAATTCCTAAGTTTTATTCCCTGGGGAAGGCCCTGGGAAGAGGGTTTTTCTCTAGTATGTATCCTCTTTCACTCTGGTCCCTCTGGTTCCATTCGTATGGGGCTGTTTAGCTGATAGGTCTGCAGTGCTGGCAGGGCCCTGCAGAAGGGGTGTGGATGGACCACAGCCTCAGGAAAGGCCTGATGGTAAGGCTTGAAGCCAAGAAGTGCTTCCATCTTGTGAAGAAACACAGGGGACCAAGACAGAGATTGATGATTGAATGGGCGTTCAGGTAAATCTCCATGGCACAACTGGTCATTTGTAGCCAGAGCAGAGTGGGGATTAGTGTGTGTGTGTGTGTGTGTGTGTGTGTGTGTGTGTGGCATCTGGGATGAAGGCTCCAGGAACAGTTGGCCCTGAAGAGGAGTGAAGTGATGGATGCAGGTTTCTGTTGACATAGGAACATGGAGGCAGGAAGCAGGAAGGCTATGAGGTCAGTTTCTTAACTCAAGCTCAGGAAGCTTCTCCTCCTGGTCCAGAGAAAAGAGGGCAGGGTTTGCTTCTGAGAAGAAGAACTCCTCAGGTGAGTTCTAGGCACTCAACCCAGATAGAATTGTCCAATCGGAGGCAACGTGGGGTAGGGGATTGTTAAGTGAGAACGATGGGTAAGAAAGACAGCAAAAGGAATATTCAGGAAAAAAAAAAGTCAGAAACATATTTGTAAAACTTGAAATGTGTCTGTGCTAATTGTGATTGAAATAAATATTTTAGGATTCCTAGATGTTTAGGCTTTTGGTTTTCTTACATCTATGTTCAGTCAGTCCATCACAATGGCATGGTTGGCTTTAAAGACTAAAATTTCAGAAAGGATTTTAGCAAGTTTGATGTCTGAAGCCGTCAGGCATTCCTGGAATGAATGGATGAACGAACGAATGAGCGAATGAATGAATGAATGACATTGCTCTAGGACTAAGTGATGGCATGTTTGTGTCTTTTGTAGAAGTCCTTCTCTTTTTATAGTTTGAGGGGGATTATTGGACGTGAATGTGCTTATAAATTGTCCCGTCTTGTTTCTAAAGATGCCGAACCTCTTGACAATGGGTCCCTTCTTGGCTGAAGTCAGCAGCGTTGCTTGGGATGACTGTAGCTGCTCAGTCATGCTTGCCAACAGCCTATGCCAACATGGGCCACAAAACCAACACATTCCAAAGCCATGAGTGCACCCCCCAAAACTGATGTGGCTTCCCTAATTCTATTCCCGGAGTTAGTGAGAGGGTAGCACTTGACTGGAAATCCTGGGACAACTTTTCATAGATCTTTTATTATCTGCAACTTCATTTGCCGGCCTCTTGATCTCTTTGCTGTAGGCTGACTAGCAGCCCGTCTGTCCTGGAAGTACCAACAACGTCGCACCCTGCCGCCCCGCCCCGATCCGTCTCCTCCTCATGATTGTTGGGTGCTCTTTAGACGTTAGCTGTGTTCCTTACACAGGTTTGGACCGAGGGAGACAGAGACCCAGACACAGCAAGTGGTTTCTCAAGATGGTAGTGGGTGATTAATGGAATCAGGATATGAACACTTGTCTGTTGGACTCCCAAACTTCTTTGTATTTCATTGTGCTGAACCAATAGGAGAACTTGAAGAAGGGAAACATGAGTTTATGGAATCGTTCTTTTTAGATGTAGTTGAAGTTTAGTCATATTTTTATGAGTATTGACATTTTTCAGAGTTTGTTCACAGGAAGCATGTGATTAAGGCTCCCTCCTTCTACCTCCAATGGGAATTTATCATCCAAACTGGCACATGCTATCTGTAAACTGGTTTTTTAAAAAGGTATTATGTGCTAGGTTTATTTTCTACCTTCTGAAATGATCAGTGGATAATATTTAAACTAAAATCAATACAAATGAAATATATATATAATAGTAAAGTACAAATTAACTTGATAGCTATTTCTCTGGAATGATTCAACAGATGCTGCCCGAAGTAGGTGGGAGAAACCTGGTTTTACAAATAGTATCATCTGTCCATTAAAGAAAAATCTGTATATCAAAAAGGCAACTGATAACAGGTATTGGCAAGATTGTAGAGAAAAGGGAAGCCTTGTGCCCTATTGGAGGGAATGTAAAGTGGTATAGTTACTACTGAAAATAGTACAGAGGTTCCTCAAAAAGATTAAAGGCAGAACTACCAAATGATCCAGCAGTCCCACTTCTGGGTATATATTCAACGGAAAGAGAAACAGGATCTTGAGGAGATATCTTCACTGCCGTGTTTATTGCAGCCTTATTCACAATAGCGAGGGTATGGACGTGACCTAAGTCTCCATCAACAGGTGAATGGATAAAGAAGATGTGGTATAAATATGCAACGGGATATTATTCAGCCACGAGAAAGAAGGAAATCCTGCCACATACAACAGCACAGATGAAGCTTTAGGGCACGAGGCTAAAGTAAAATAAGCCAGACAGAGAAAGACAAATACTGTATGAGGTCACTTGTACGTGAAGTCTAAAAAAGTTGAACTCAGAGCAACAGAGTAGAGCGGTGTTACCCAGGGCGGAGGGGAAATTCGAGGGAAGTGGAGAGATTTTGATCAAAGGATAACTTCCGGTTATGAGATTGACAATTTTGGGGATCTGAGGTACAGCATGGTGATTATGGCTAATATACTGGATTACATACTTGAAAGTTGTTAGGAGAGTGGATCTTAAATGTTCTCACGGCAAAAAAGAAGTGGTAACTATGTGTTGGGTCGGAGGTGTTAGCTCATGCTACGGGCGGTGATCATTTTGCAGTATATGAATGTATCGCATGAACACCTTGTACACCTTCAACTTACGCAATGTTGTATTGACATACATATTCATTATTCAGTTATATTGATCTACATACACATCTACGTATAATGTAGCTGGGAAGGCAAAGATACATGGGATTTCTTTCCTAGAAGAAAAATACATGATTATAATCAGTGGTGGTAGAACGTGTGCTTGGATTTCGTTGATTTAAAAAAGCTCATGTGAACTTGCCATGATACCTTTTTTGAATACATTTCCCTCAAGGATTAAGCATTTCTCTAGATTAACACCATGGGTTACTGAGCTGACTCACAAGGAGAAAGGGAGATTACAGTTTTGCTATTGTAATAATGTGGGGAATTACACCCAACATCACTCACCATGCTTGAGTATTTATCATTAACCTCAAATTCTGAGATTTATTTAACTGCAAGATCAGAGTTCTAAACTTCTTTTTCCACATTGAAATTGTTAAGAACCTTGGTAAGACAATGTGACGAGTGTACAGAGACTACGTTTACGGGACAGTGAAAAATGCTGGGGGTGGGTGGGTGGTGGAGACAGGTGCTTCCTTAGGTCTGGAACTGATGTCCAAATTATATATTATTGTTTTAGGGAAACCTGTTGTGTGTCCCTGAGGCCGAACTCTCTCTTCTTTGCCTGGCCACAGTCTGCTGGGCCCTGTAGAAAATGGGTTTTGCTGCTGGGGTTGGTCTGGGGATACAAAAAAGTCACCAGGTGGTTATGCCATGCAGCTGGTATAACGTGGGTTGAGAACCACTGACCTGGGAAGTAGACAGCCATAAATTCAGTAAATTACCCGAGTAAACAAGAAGCCGGCTAGAACAAGGCTGTCCAGAGCGATTGCCAAATCTTCCCTGCTGGGGGAATTTAGGTCCATTTTCCAGAAAACCTTGTCCCCAGAAGTTAGCAAAGCCTCTCTCTGTCCCGTCTGTGTGGTTCGAATTTGCTAAGGCATGGTGGGCATTAGTCGTGTAAATGTAGCCACTGACATTTATTTGGCAAAGATGTAAATGTCTACTCGGTTCAAGCTATAATCAGTCAGAGAAAGAACCTACCTTTAAGCATTTGAGTATCGGTAGTGAAGAGCTCATGTAAGACGAAATTGGGGGTTGCCAGTGCCATCAGAGGCAGGGAGGTGAAGCCAAGGGTTTGGGGAGAGTGGGAGAGAGTCCCCCATTTCCCCTGGTCGGAGGGGTGGGGAAACCCTAGAAGGCTCCTTTGGAAGGAGTGCGCAGTATTTGGTGAGGACCTGGAAGGGTGGGGAGGAGCACCTGAGCTGGAGGAGGAAGGGTGACATTCTCCAGGGAGGGAAAGAGGGAGCCCCTGGGGAAGCTGGCAAGGAGGCAAATGTCTGCAAAGAGATAGAGTCAGGGCAGAGCAAGGTGGCTCTAGGACCTGAAACCGAGGGATATGGCTTCATCCCAGGGGCAGTGGGGGACCCAGCACGGCAGGCTTTGACCGCCAATGTTGAAGCAAAGGGCAAGTAGGGGCTTGCCTAGTATTACTTATTCAGCTAACATGGATCGTTCAGAAGAGAAGTGTGTTTTGGTCGTTACAACCATCCGTTTTGATGAGGTGAGAAAGAGCCCATGTAGGTTACACAGGCCGGTTTTGCATTGACAAGTGGGCGTATTGCATTCAGATGGTTCAGACTTTTCTTTTATCTCCTTTTCTCTAACTTCTACGGCTTCCTTTGTTCCTCCCCAGTCCTCCGGAGGAAGAAATTTAAGAACTTCCTCCTTCCCACCCCCCAGCCCACCCCACCCACACGATCTTGTCTAAAGTAGTAACAGTGAAACTCTGACTATAAAAAGATTAGGTATGTTTCCCTTGAGATTCTTTGGAGTGTATTGCTTCTTGGGAAAAAAAAAAAGAGAGAGAGAGAAAGAACAGGGGCATATGACTCGTGAAGGTGACTGGGTAGACGATTTTCTGTGATTCGTCCCAACTTTGAAAGTGTAAACCACAATTTGTAAAGTCATAAACAAGAGTCGTCTCTCTATAAAATTTAATATTAGCATTCCATCCAATTACACCTTGTTCTTGAAGGGATAAACTTTAAGCTCGTTGTCATTTCTGGAAATATGAATCCGAACTTCTACACTAATCAAGAATAATGAATCATGGAATTTTACTTCAAAAACTAGGAATGTACTGTATGGTGACTAACATAATATAATAAAAAATTATTATAAAAAAAGAAATATTTCATTCCTCAGTAGTGAAAAAAAAAAAGAAAAGATTAGGTATGGCCATTAAGAAGTTTGATCGTTAGGATGGTATTTACTTAACAAATTGGGGCCACACTGACTGTTAAGTAAATACAGCGACTGCTTTTTTTTCTTCTTTTCAAAATACAAAAATAAAATGTAAAGGTAACCTAGATTTTGGAATAAATGGTCAACACACTTCTGCAAACGATGTTTCTGTATTAATTTTATTGCATCCGAATGCTCTTCAGTGTATTTTGGGAATTTTATTTGTAAGGAAGTCTGTAAGAGCGGCTCGTGACTCAGCCTAAGAGGGGAGTAGACATCACTCTCCCTACAGTTGAGATCACTTTGTCTAAATCTGACTTTAAGGTTTCAAAAAGTATTTACTGAGTGCTTTGCATGGGGTTAGACACATTGGAGGATATAAATAAGTGAGTAAGTAAATAAATAAATAAAATGGTCATTGTCCCGAAACCTCTTGAGTTTGCTTTTTTCTCCCTTTCTCCCATTGGAAGAAAAGGAGGAAATCAGGAAATCATATTAACAGACTTTCTATACTTGATCCTAGTGTGTTTATGACCAGGCTACATTTATTTTGTTTGTTTCAAATTTTTATTTAAATTCTAGTTAGTTAACGTAATGGTGTGATCTTGGTTTCAGGAGCAGTATTGAGTGATTCCTCACTTACCTGTAACACCCAGTGCTCATCTTAACAAGTGCCCTCCTTAATCCCCATCACCCATGTAGCCCACCCCCCCACCTCCCTTCAGCAACCCTCAGTTTGTTCTCTGTAGTTAAGAGTCTCTTATGTTTGCTTCTCTCTCTTTTTTCTTTCCCATATGTTCATCTACTTTGTTTCTTAAATTCCACATATGAGTGAACTCGTACGATATTTGTCTTTTTCTGCGTGACTTATTTTGCTTAGCATAATACTCTCTGGCTCCATCCATGTCGTTGCAAATGGCAAGACTTCATTCTTTTTTACGGCTGAGTAGTATTCCACTACACACACACACACACACACACACACACACACACACACACCACACATTCTTTATCCATTCATCAGTTGATAGACATTTGGGCTTTTTCCATAATTTGGCTATTGTTGATAATGCTGCTATAAACACCAGGGTGCACATGCCTTTATTATCCTTTGGGTAAATACCTAGTAGTGCAATTGCTGGGTCATAGGGTAGCTCTATTTTTAACTTTTTGAGGAACTTCCATACTGTTTTCCAGAGGGGCTGCACCAGTCTGCATTCCCACCAACAGTGTAAGAGGTTCCCCTTTCTCTATATCCTCGCCAACATCTGTTGTTTCCTGTGTTGTTGATTTTAGCCCTTCTGACAGGTGTGAGGTGCTATCTCATTGTGGTTGTGATTTGTATTTCCTGATGATGAGTGAGGGTGAGCATCTTTTCATCTGTTGGCCATCTGTACGTGTTCTTTGGAAAAATGTCTATTCATGTCTTCTGCCCATTTTTAAACTGGATTATTTGGTTTTTGGGTGTTGAGTTTGATAAGTTCTTTATAAGTTTTGGATAGTAGCCCTTTATTAGCTGTGTCATTTGCAAATAACATCGCCCATTCTGTAGGCTGCAAAGGTTTTGTCGACTGTTTCCTTTGCTGTTCAGAAGCTTTATATTTTGATGACGTCCCAATAGTTCATTTTTACTTTTGTTTCCCTTGCCTCCGGAGACATGTCTAGGAAGAAGTTGCTACGGCTGAGGTCAAAGAGGTGGCCGCCTATGTTTTCCTCTAGGATTTTGAAGGTTTCCTCGCTCATATTTAGGTCTTTGCTCCATTTTGAATTTATGTGTATGGTGTAAGAAAGTGGTCCAGTTTCACTCTTCTGCATGTGGCTGTCCAGTTCTCTGAGCACCGTTTGTTGAAGAGACTGTCTTTTTTCCATTGGATATTCTTTCCTTCTTTGCTGAAGATTAGTGGACCTTAGCGTTATGGGTCCATTTCTGGGTTTTCCATTCTGTTCCATTGATCTATGTGTCTATTTTTTATGCCAGTACTATACTGTCTCGATGACTACACAGACTACATTTTTCTAGATAAAATTTGCATATCTCTATTTTCTTATTGTTCTCATGTTAATTTGTTATCCCGTTGCAATAAGCGTTTGACCCAGTTTGAAAGAATCTAGTGATAAATAGGGAAGGGGAAAAAAACCACTTTAACAAGATAATGCTTATTTCCACATGAATCTTAGACACATGACACAGTAAATACTGTAAAGTCGTAGTTTTAACATCTTGGTTTTAAATATTGGGCAGTAATGTCCATATCTCATCAAACCGCACATCCAGTTTAGGACGGGGAAGACATCTTGACTCCACACTTGAAATCGTAGCACCATCTCCACTTATCTCTGGGGGACCAAAAATAACGACGCAAAGCACCTACATGTGCCAACCACCACAATAAACACTTTACCTGTGCTTTCACCATCCTGGCAAGGTGACAGAGGGGCACTCGAGCTGCTGTAGCACATCTGGAAAGAGTAGACCTGGCGGCATCTTGGCCTCTCTTATTGGTGGGTTAATGCTGTTTGCGGCATCCCCATGCATGGTCGGTCCTTGCTTGGCTCTCTTGTTGACGTCACAAAATCAAGTGGGTGCATGTATTACTGTGAGTTACCTCTGACCTCCCAGACTATTAAACAGCCACCGACATTTCTCTTCAGTTACTTCTGTACTCAAAAAACTGTCTTTGAGTCTCCATCCTAACTTTCTTCTGGCATGTTCCCCGCTTACTTGTTTATGTAGGTGAGTCTCACCTTGTGACTCAGGCACTTGAGGCAGCTTACTGTGTGTTTAAATGTGTGTCCCAGTCTGTATGGCCTCTCGGGGGTGTGTAACACGGGCTTCTCGGAAATGACCTTTGTGGGTGGGGGACACTGCTGGGCACAAAACATTTACTCTGTTCTGGACACTTGAGTTTCAAGGGTTATCCTCACTTATTAAGACTTTGGAAAAGCGCCAAAGCTGCTACTTCCTGGGAGTTTCCCATCAAATTCAGTCCTCTGGCATAGGAAAGAATGTTTTGCAATGTATCAAGAAAATATATATATACACATTGCTCCAAATAAGAGTACAACTCTGGAAGCAAAGAAGAAATTTGCCAGAAGATAATGGTAAAAACCGTCACGTCGTGCTGAAGTTAGGTTGGACCTTTTTTTCAATAACTCAAGCATACCTAATTACAATATAAGCTCCTTACTGCGTTTCAGAACCATGCCTTTGTCCAAGGAGGGTTTCCCTTTGTACTCTCATGTGAAGTTGGAATATTTATCATGGAAACCACACTGAACTTCCTTTGGTCTACCAAAAATTAGAAAACAAATTGTATGCAGTTAGTAGGTTATTGTTTCAAACATGACTGCATCCCATGAACTTCTAGAACTGAAATCCGGGTGACACAGCTTCACAATGCAATCGTAACATTCGTTTAAGCCCCAGGTGTTGAGGAAGATGTCAGGTACCCCCGGTGTAGATGTCCTTCTCAGTCCGGCAGGGACAGAGTTTGGCGTATTGGTGGGAATGACATAGTAAGTGTTGACCATTCGCTCTTAGCTGTGCAGTTGGATTTTAGTTGGAAATCACTCTCATGGCATAAATCCCTTCACAGTGCTCTGTAATGGCTCCTTTGGCAATTCAGGTGACAAATGGTTTTGTCTGAACGAGCTCAATCGGAGTTTCCCCTGAGGTCTCAAATCCGTCAGTTATCAGCTCAGTATAACCAGCTTTCACATGCTTATTCGACTAGATCGACCTTCCTCTCTATCATGTGGGCCTTCATGTGAAAATACGTCAGCACAGAGACTTTGATGTGTGTGTGATGTGAGCGTGTGAATATTGTGTGTGTTTTATGGGTTTGGGGTGTGTGTTGTATGAATGTGTTTGTGTGTTGTGTGTATATTGTATGTTGTATGGCTGTGTTGTGTGACTATTTTTCATGTGTCATGTGTGTTGGTGAGTGTTGTGTGTGAGTGTATATATTATGTGTGTGTTGTGTTTGTCATGTGTGTGTTGTGAATGTTTTGTGTGTTGTGAAAGTTTCATGTGTTGTGAATGTTTTCTGTGTTGTGCCTGTGTGCGTTGTGGGAGTCCCCAGTGCCTGGCATGTATTTTAGAGGGCCTTGGTAAATATTTGTTCCATGAAGGAAGGACATAATTCCTTCATAATTCCCATGAAGCTCACTGTATAAGCTCACAGTTTGGACTGTCAGTTCTTTGAGGAGAAGGTCTATCTCCTGTTCATTTTTCTGTCCTTCAGTGTTATTCTGAGGGAGGCAATGCTGGTGTAAGATAAGGAAGTGTAGGGGCTCAAGTGGGAAATACATACAGTGTAGCTGGCGACAGTCTTGCTCTCAAGCTCAGTCTTCCTGAGGCAGACACATTTTTCACATTCACTTTCTCATATACTATGTAGTTTCCTTCTTTATTACGTTTACTCTCTATTGTCTGTCTGCAGCCTAGAGAATGTAAGCTCCATGTGGGTAGGGGTTTTGTCTGATTTCCTCCCAGATATATCCCAAGTACCTAGAACACTGCCTGGTGTGTAGCCTGGGCAAAATAACTATTTACTGAATGAATAAATGTAAGAATAGATGAGTTCCAGCATGTTGGGTCCAAGTCAAGGTTTTTAGCCAACACAGGTGCTGTCCCAGTTACAACTTAATTTCAATCTCAGTAAGTCTTGGTAGATGCCTTTGAGGGTTTCTCCCTCTTGCTTTTTTCTGGTCTTCTCCCTAAGGTTGATCTAACACCAATGGCGATTGCTTCCCATGCTGGCATTGTGGAGGGGACCCCAACCCAAGCCGGCCCTGGCGAGATGTCTCATTCTGCTTGGTTGATGGTGGCAGCCCTGTCCTTGGGTCCCTGCTGCATTTTGTCTACCGTGTGTCTGTTGTGGTGTGACAGGTGTCACCCGAGTATGAGCCATCAAGCCACCCAGTGCTGATAACTCTGAGCCTTGCCATTGCTGTAGATGTGAGGCCCCTAGACTCCATCCAGCCTCCTGGCGTCAGGAACGCTCAGTGGCTTGGCTCCACCCACTCTGCTAGTGGCAGCTCGCTCCTTGGCTAGCCGGAAGCCGGGTCTCACTCTGCACCCACCTTCTCTGAGGGAATTGCCATCTATCCAGGCTACCTCAAGGGGAAGAGGCCACCTGCCCTCCGACCATAGGGTTCTGCTCCCCTTCCAGTTTTGACTGTAGGCGCTGAGCTCTTGCTTTCGCCTTTTTCTGTTTCTGTGGGCTCCTCCCAGCAGCTTCAGCCCCTGCCCAGCTGTGTGGTAGGAAGTCTCCACCGCCCCAGTCTAGCCCTGCTTAGTCTTTGGTGTATGGGTCCAGTCCTCCTCCCTGACTTGTAAGATGCGAAGTCCAGTTTGCGGAGTTCCAAATAAATCCCTTTTGTCTCTCAACAAAGCCTGACACGTTTTTTCATCACATTTTAAGGTGCACCTTGCAATAGATGATAGGTCATAGTTAATTGGCAGCATTTTTTTTTCCCTTTCTATTACACATATTACAATGAATGACATTTTAGCTTAGGCTGTTGCCTGGTCATGGCCTTAGACTCTATTCTGGAGTTCAAAGATGAGCAATACCTTCTTTGTTGTAGCCTCCGTCTTCCTCTTCCCAAGGTAATGGGTGCCTCTTCTTCAGAAGTATGAAGCCACCGGACAAGCAGACGCGAGGGGTGACCCGGAAAGAATATGGGTCGAGAGCTATGAGGATGGCTACTCTACCATCTCCTGTGTTACCCTTGTCAGACCTTTCCCTGGCTCAAGAGTGAGGGTAGCAGCTGAGTGTTCCACTGAGATAAGCTCACTCAAAAACCTTCCATATGGTCAAGAAATATAAATCCCAGTACTTAGGATCACTCTCTGAGTTAATATAAATGGGACTGGAGCAACTTAATGCAATAGATTGACTTCCATGCTATACCCAGAAATGCAGCAAAAGAAAATATGTGTCCATCTCAAAGAAGCCCAGTCTGCCATAGAGCAAAGATATAAGGACTCCCAGACAAATGGGGCAATGCCCACCCAGGCCATGGGCCAGTCACAGCCCCTGAGAGGTCCTGGTGTGGGAGCATGAAGGCCCCCAAAACAGATGCCATTAAATACTAGAATAACCCCCCTGTCTGATTCCTTGATCATTCAGAACACTTCTGATTGTATCTTGGTTTCTCAGTGTGCCCTTCCTGGAAGAAGAGAATGTGTTATCAGTAAACATTGCCTTGTCCCTTTGGCAGTCCTTCTCTCTCTGTCTCTCTGTCGCTCTCTGTCCAGAGTCCCCTCTCAACAACGAATGAGTGGACACAAAATAGGGAAGAGCTTAATCTTGCAAAAACAACCAAATCTAAGACTCTACAAAAAAAAATCTGGTAAGAATGAGGGCTTCCAGCTAGATGTTGATTACAGGCAATAGGAGTTGGCAACGGCAAGAGCCATTGGCATGTTTAAATGAGTTAAACTTGCTCAAGCAGAAAGGAAGAAATTTAGTCAACATTCATAAGTGCCTCTGGGAACCCAAGGTCAGGGAAGCAGCCTGGCTCCTAGAAGGGCCGAACCAGCCTGGGGTGGGGGTTGTCTGTCAGCGTCTGAAGGAGTCCCTTTTCATTTTGTCTCCACTTCTCGCTGGTCTCTTTCTCTGAAAACTGGCTTTCTTTGCTTCTCTGATTCATATGGAGGAAACCGTGGCCACCCTGCATCTCCCAAAGGCGTCAAAAGGAGAATAAAACCTTTGTTTTGACTCCATCCATGACATTTATAGAAATTAGCGCTGTGTATTTCAGGCTTGATGCAAAATTCTTGGGAGAGAGCGTGTGTGTCTTCCAGCTTTGGGTCTGCTGAATATGCTCGGCCCAGCCATCTGTGGCTAAGAGCATCTCCCGAGGCCCATACTTATGGACTGGCAGCGGGCGTCAGGGAAGTTGGTTTACTTTCCTGAGAAATAGGGGTATGCTATGCACTGAGTAGACACCAACCCAAAGACATCTATATAAGTACAGAAAGACTGAATGCAACCCTTGAGTTAAATATGCAAGTACGTTTAGTCTATTTCCTTAAGGTGACATTGCGTCCCACTCCGAGGTGTGGTGATTCAAAGGATGATATGATGTAATGTCAAAATGTCATCAGAGACATTTAACCACGGATATACCAATGCCAGGCTACTCTTGTTACATTTGAAGTTGTGTTTTTTATCTTGTTGGGAAAAGCATTATGAAGCCCCCTTTCAGAAGCAAGCTGAGTTTTCTCGTAAATACATGTAGCTTCTTTAGAATGAAGTATTCCCAGAATTTCATGCTGAAAGCTAATATGAGTACATCAAAAGCATTTACCACAGTTAATGGCAAACAAAAGGGCCAGGGGAGATATCTCACATGTGTGCTTTACATATATGCAACAATAAAATGTTATGGTTGAAAATAATCTGCACTAATACAATTCCAAGAAAATCTAGAAATACGAGTAGACTGTCTTCTGTGGATTGCTCTTGGTTGATGGAGAGCAAGGAAGGGGACTTGGAAGAAACTGTAGTGGGAGAGGAATCAGGGAGAGGATGGAAAGGGGGAGAAGGAGGGGAGAGTGAGGCGAGGTTTTGAGTGAGGTTATCTCAGTGGAGCCCTAGATGCTACCCTCACTACTGAGCCAGGGAAAGGTTTGACGAGGGTAACGCAGGGGATGGCAGAGTGGCCATCCTCATAGCTCTCGAGGCTGATGGCTGGGAGGATCTCCTGGAGGCTCTTTCTCAGCTCCTCCCCAACTATCTAGAACCCGCTGGTCACTTAGCATGTGCTGTGTTCTCCCTGCAGAGCGACGTGGCAGGAAAACCACAACAGAGGATTTACTCTTGCAACTTCATCGTCTCCACGTGCGAGAATAATTCTGAGCTGAGATTTAGTTTGGCACAGACAATGGTTTTTTTCCCCCCTCGGTTGTAAGTCTCAGTAACCTTATTATGGTTACTTGGACTGAGGGCTTCCTGAGAAAGTCAGGGGAAGAGTTTCTGACATGGGTTGAGGGCAGTCACAAAGGTGAGTTCAGAATTAAGTCACATTTAGCAGCCAGAACCCACCTGGGGGCATACAGGTGAGAAACGAGAATAAGGGAGATGTTTAAAAAGGCGAAGCACAAAATGTTAAGAACTTTCAGCCTCCCTGCGGCACTTAGGGCTCCGGAGTGTCAGCCAGCCTGGTTGGGTCAAGCCTTTCTCATGGTTTGGGGTGTAATATTTCAAAGCAGGCTCACAAGGAAAGCTGAGAGGGTCTCTCACGGGTGGGGTGGGGGGCTGCCCGTGAAAAAAGACCTCTTTTGTGATGCTTTGGATGCTCCAAAACTTGGAATTTGAAATGGTTTTCCTAGAAGACTTGTCATTGAATAGGCCACCAAGTGGGCTGAAGTCAAGGGTGAACAAGTAGACAACAAGGACGAGTCAAAGATAGTAGTGATGTCGTTTCCAACCAGTAGCTTTGTTTCGAGGGATGAATTAGATGGTTTTGATCAGTAGTTCTTAACTTCAATGGACTTAATGCTGTTTTTCTTAAAAAATATTTTATAAATGCCCTCTACTATTCTATAACGACGGATAATATATCCTACCTACATATGATATTAAAAATTTAACTATGGGGCACCTGGGCGCCTCAGTCAGTTAAGTGCCCGACTCTTGATTTTGGCTCAGGTCAAAATCAGGGTTGTGGGATCGAGACCCCCATCAGCCTCCATGCTCAGCATGGAGTTTGTTTGAGATTCTCTCTGCCGCTCTGCCTCGGGCCCTCCCTCCCCCATTCTCTCTCTCTAAAATAAATAAAATCTTAAAAAAAAAATTTAACTGTATTACCCTAACCATGACGTGAAGGAGAAATGAAAGTTATTCCACATTCAGTTCCATATGTGCGGACATGGGTCTGACCGAACCAGAAGACACAAAGTAGCTGTCCGATGCATGCAGGGACGCACAGAGATGTCTGTAATGTGGCAGCTGAGAACACAGATGGAAACAGTCTGTGTCTCCCTGGAGATGCCTTCGATGATGTGATTTTCCCCAGTGATGAACAAATCTTTCTTAAAGTTCCAGAAAAAATAAAGTTCTACTTCCCCTCAATTTTTGTGGTAGCTGCATCTCCAGAAAATTGAGTATATCTTAAAATGGCACAAAAATTACTCACTGCTTCTATGGAAAACAGAGTTAGGCTCCAGGCTCAGGTTTTACCCACATTCTGGTCTGGTGGGATATTTGAAAGTTTTGGAGGATGGAGGACATTTTGTTGTACAGGGCTGTCCTCGGTATTACAGAACCTCTAGTATCCCCCACTTCTGTCCACGAAATGAAGCAGCCGTCCAAAGAGACAACCAAAGTATTTCCACGGCGACTTCAGACTCCCCTAGGGCATGCTCCGCCCCTCCGAGGACCCATTATCTCATAATCACGGGTTGGAAGAGCCCTTGCGGGGATTATTGGCTAACAGGTGTTGATCTGTGGAGCAGTTGGTAGCCCTTTAGTCATACGGATTTCCAGGCACCATCTGTGGTGAGATTTTGCTCAGAAGTAGGGCTCTAGAACATGCATGAGACGCTGGTACACAGCCAGATGTGGGGCCCACTGACTCAGCTGTCTCTCTATCTGATTCATGTGGCCCCTTTCCCATATCTAGGGCCAGTGGCTATCTAGTCTGTGTTTCAAGGAGGAGGGTTTGAACATCAGTTCTCTTTCCAGCCCACTTATTAGTCCAAATGCAAGCCATGAATTGGAACAGTGGTCCAAGTTCCTATGTAAATCCCTTTTCTGGGTCCTTTCTTGTATAGGCAGCCTGGGAGATGGTTGATTGGTGATTCGGACTTCAGCCTTCTCTGCTCTGCTCATTCCCATGTTCAGACCCCTGGACTTCATCAAGGGTGAGAAACACTTTGCTCCGGGTCTCCATATTGTGAAGTTCCATTAGCTGAGTCCACTCCCCACCTCCCTTAGAAGGATCGAGGACAGATAAGTTGTTTTCATGCTAACAACCGGCATATTCATGGCTGGTGCCTGGTGAGACTAAACAAAAATAGTGAGAGAACTAGAACTGGTTGTGGAAGAGTTGGGGCAAAGAAGATAAAACATTGTTAAATGGAAGGGATGAAAAATACCAGAATCAAGCATGGAAGAGCCTTCAATGTGCAGTTAGGTGATTCATTCATTCAGTAAATAATTGAAAATGCACCCACTACATGTCAGGCTTTCTTCTGGACAACGGCAGTACCACAGTGAACAAAACAGACCCAAACCCTACCCTCATGGTGCTTACATGCTTGGAGGCATAGACAGTTAAGACACAAGGTCGCAAGGTAATAGAGACTGTGAGTGAGATGATTGATATGCGCTCTGAAGCGCCAGGAGGGACCTCACATAGGGTACAGGTGTGTGTGCACACTCGTGTGTGCACGTGTACATGGGACATCTGAGGGCTTCAGCTACCTCTTCGGCAATGAGGTGGGGAATTTCTTTGGCAATAGTGATTTGTTGAGTAGTGGAGAAAGAACAGGAAAAAGATATTGCAGTTGTCAAGACAGGAAATGATTCAAGTTTTGGTAGAACTTTTTAACAATGAAAAATGAAGAGAAACAGAGCAACTTTGGCATGGCTCTAATTGAATTTCTGAGTTTACGTAAGGAATGTTGAGAAACTTCTGGTTGCAAACTGACCTTTTGTTTGTTTTAAGTGCTTCATTATCTTTGAGGACTGCTTAGATTTCAGTGCCCGATAGCTCCTCACGATATTGACAAAATGCATTGTCCTATCGCCCAGAGACCAAGTTCTTTTACATTTCGCGCTTGGTTACTTGAGGCTTGCGTGTTTGTGCAGAAATATCCGGCTTTTAAAATGTGGTTTTGGTTAGTGTTTTTGGAATGAAGAATTTATCAGTGGTGGTGACAAGTACATATTCTTTCAGCGAGAAATACTGATGTACTCTTTACCAGAAACTCCCTATTCGAAAAAATGACATCACATTAGGAGTTTATGCCAAATAAAGCTTCTGTAATGTTTGCTTGTTTGCATATTATTCAGTTAAAAATCTTGTCAGGTATATTCATTATTTGTGATTTTCTCAATAACTCTCTCGTGTAACTGGGCAGGTATTTAATACCCATTTCACAGGTTCAAAGATCCTGACTAAGTTACCCAAAGTTAACTAATGCATGGCAAATAATGATCATTTCTATTATTGACTATGTATTAGACCATGCGTAAATGCTCTTTACATATTAACTTATTCAGTCCTCACAATAACCCAATAAAGCAGGTCCTATTAATAACATTATTTTACCGTCAAGGAAACAGAGAAGTTTAGTGACTGGCTCAGCACCACACAGCTAGTACATGAGAGAGTTGGGATCCAAGCTACGGCAAGCCAGCTCCATTGTCTACACTTGTAACCACTAGGCTATTCTCCCTCTAGTTGTGGAAAGCAAACTTCCCATATTTTAGGATTTTTTTTACTTTACAAACAATAACACCACAATAGTGATAAATGGCAGGGCGGTGGAAGTTCGCAGTGTGGATGGCAAAGACCATTAGCTTTGGAGAGTCAGCTGAGTCCACATGGGGTTATTCCACTCCCTGGATTATCTTAGGCAAGTTCCTTAAGCTTTCTGTTTCTGTCTCTAAAGCAAGGGGATAGTGACACTGTTCATAGTGTGGTGAGAAGAAATGTGATGTCCTAGTAAAGCACCTAATTCACTATCAGACACGTAATAGGCACTTGATAGTTAACACATTTCCTTCATCAGTTATTAGGCATGGGTCAGATGAAGAGTGGGACCGTTACGGTGAAGTAGATTGGAAACAGCACTGGCAATTTCACAAACCCTTTGAGAAATTCGGGGTAGGGCTTGTACTGCCTAAAAGAGCATTTCAGACTTCAGTGATGAGTTAAGACCCAGTTCCTTGTGGGTGAAGCTTATAGGGGCTGCTGTTCTGTGAGTTATCATTTCAAAGTCTGGGCAAAAGATGAGGCAGCTGGTGTTGGGGGTGATTCTCCCTTCCGACTTCTTGATCTGCTCTTCGTCCTTGGTCCTGGGAAGATACTTCCATGAAGTACACAGCAGTCTCTGTAAGGCTGCAAAAGCTTTAGGTAGAAGAGAGGTTCTCAGATTTGTAGACTAAGGACCGCTTTATGCTCTGAAAAATAATTAAGAACTTTAAAGAAATTCGTTTATGTGGTAAACTCTATTGATTAGAAATTATTAGAAATTAAAACAAATTAAAAACTAAAATTTTGTTGATCATTTAAAAATAAACATAAATTCATTACCTATTAACACAAATAACATTTCTTTTACAAAAATATACTTTGAAAACAAAAAAAAAATGGAAAAGTAGCATTGTTTTACATTGTTCTGGAAATCTCTTGACTATTGGGCTCAACAGAAGACAGATGAATTCTCATATCTGCTTCTGCATTCGATCTTTGAGATATACATCCTGTAGCCTCTGGAAAACCCACTGTGTACTTGAAAAAGAATGTATCTGAAGAAGACACATACCATCTTTGAATCATTATCAAAGTAGTTTCGACCTTAGGGACCTCTAAGAGGATCTCAGAGACCTCCGAGAACCACTAATATAAAATATTTTTTCTTTTTAACAATTTTTTTTGAACACTCATGGAATTTCCATTCAACTTCTCCCTCCTGATACCTGTATTCAACCAATCACAATTGCTAATAATTCTTCCTTTGAAATTCCTGGGTTTGGCAACCCTGGAGATAGATAACTTGGTTCTTTGGACTTTATATGTCTTCCTCCCACCTTCTTTTCTTCCTTCCTCCTTCCCTTTCTCCTCCCTTCACTCTTCTTTCCTTTCCATTCCCTGTGGCACAACCTTGGTCTCTCTGACTCTGGAACCCATCAGTTGCCACACTGTCCTTTACCTGACATCAATCACAATTTACTTCCTTCCTCAAAAGTCTTGGTCTTGGCTAACATTTATTAATTCTGGGTTATGTTTTATAAGTATTTCAAAAACGTTTCCAAACAACATTGAAAGGAAAAATTTTTCAAGATGTGTAAAGAATTTTAGACATGTTCGTGGCCAGCTGTCATGGAAACTCTGGAAACTGTGTAGCCAGGTTCTACTGCCAGCAAGATTGACTAATAGGGTCTGGATTTACTTCTCACCATAGACAACAAAAAAACTGTATAAAATACATGAAACCAGGGTTTTTAAGACTCTGGACCTCAGCCATTGAAGGCCAGGAATCCCTGAGAGATAGGGGGAAAAAAATGAGATGAGCCCTACGATCGCTCCTGCTTAGAGATTGAGAGAGCTTCCAGGCTATGGAAGAGTGTCCAGCCACTTCCATAGGGAAGGGAGACCCAGGAAGAACGCAGCAAACTTCCCAGCAAACTGAATTGAGACAGAGCTAAGGGCCAAGGGAGCCCAAGGTGGCTATAGTTCACAGGACGGACACCAGAGAGGGGAGAGCTGCAACGAGGAAAAACTTCAAGTCTGCAAGGCGTTCCCCTTAAGAGCGTAGCAGAATACAGATGAGCGTATGTGTGAGGGAACTGAGGCCAGAAAATGAACCTCCTACTACTACGGGAGTAGATGAAACAGCAGACAGCACACAAGGCCAAGAATGATTTCCGTTCCCACCAGCCAGACTGGAGAACCTCATAACCTGAAGGCATTTGGCAGAGGACGAGGATCAAGTGCTTCAGCAGTGGGGCAAGATGAGCCCCACACTGGATGCTGCCCCGGCCCTGCCTAACGAGTTGTAAAGGCAAGACCCAAAATAATTGAAGCACTTCCGAAGACTAAAATGCATCCTCCAAAATACTTGGCATCCAACATGTTAAAGTTCACGATGTTTGGCATCTAAAAAGAAATTACTGCAATTGCAAAGAAGTAGAAAAATAAAAGGAGGAGAACAATCAGTCAATCAAAACGAACTGAAAACCAATACAGATGTTAGAATTAGAGACCAAGACATTTGAACAGTTATTATAACTGTATTCCATATGTTTGAAGCGGTAAGTAGAGAATTGGAAGATGTTAAAAAAAAAAAAAGACCCATCTCTAACTTCTAGAGATGAAGACTGCAGTGTCTGAGATCAAAATATACTGGATGAGATTAACATCAGATTGGATGTTGTGGAAGAATAGAGCAATGAATTTTAATACACAGCAATAGAAACTATCAAAATGAAACAGGAGATAAACAAATGAACAAACAAAAAAACAGACGTGTCAGTGAACTGTAGGACAATTTCAAGCATCCAATTACACACATAATTGAAGTTCCCCAAATGAAGGAGGGGTGACGGAAGAAATATTTCAAACAATGGCCAGAACGTTTCCAGATTGGGTGGAAATTACAGACCCATTGATCCAAGAAGTGCAATGAACCCTGAGAAACACAGAGAAAAATATATTGCATTCTGTGATAATCAAACTGCTTAAAACTGGTGGTAAAGAATAAATCTTAAAAGCAGTCAGTGAAAGAACACACAGAAGAACAAGGATGATCAGATGGCAGATTTCTCACAGAAACAATGTAAGCTAGAAGACTTTTTGAAGCATTGTCTCTAAAGCACTAAAAAAAAAATACTGTCAACCTAGAACTCTATACACCATGAAAGTATCCAAACACAAAGGCAAAATTAAACTGCTTCAAATGTACAAAACCTGAATTCATCACTGGCAGACCTACACTACCAAATATTAAAAGCAATCCTTTAGACAGAAGGAAAATGATGACAGCTGGAGATCTGGAGCTATCTAGAGGAATGAAGAGCCCTTGAATTGGCAATGAAATCATGACTTAAATTTCTTTAAAAGAAAATTGCCTATTTAAACAGAAGTAGTGATAGTGTGGTGTGAGGTTTGTAATACATGTAAAAGTGCAATGAATGACACACATAAATCAAAAGCCAGGCAGGGAAAGATGAAACTATAGTATTATAAGTTTCTTTTTAAAAATTGAATTATAATTGACGTACCATATCATATTAGTTTCAGGGGTACAACATGGTGTGATGATTTTATACATTACAAAATGATCACCTTTACCCTCTGTCACCATACAAAGTTATTACAATATTATTGACCATGTTCCCTATGTTGTACTTTTCATCCTCATGACCTACTTATTTTAATCTGGAAGTTGTACCTCTTAATTCCCTTCATTGTTTTACCCACCCCAAACCCCTCCCTGTGACAACCACTAGTCTGTTCTCCATATCTCTGAGTCTGTTTCTGTTTCTTTCTTTCTTTTTTAGATTCCACATACAAGTGAAATCATGTGGTATTTGTCTTTCTCTGACCGACTTATTTCACTTAGCCTAATATCCTCTAGGTCTACTTATGTTGCTGAGTGGACCTAGAGGATGGCAAGATTATATTCATTTCTATGGCTGAATAGTATTCTATTGTATACTTATCTCCCACATCTTCTTTATCCATTCATCTGTCCATGGACGCTTGTTTCCATATCTTGGCTATTGTAAATAGTGTTGCAGTGAACATAGGGATGCATAAGCCTTTTCAAATTAGTGTTTTTATTTTCTTCAAATAAATACTCAGAAGTGAAATGGCTAGCTCAGGTGACAGTTCTATTTTTAAGTAAGGTTTTTACATGTGGAACTAGATATCATTTGTGGAGAAATTTTCAGCACAAAATGCCTATTTAAAAAGGCAGAAAAGTGTTGGGGTGCCTGGATGTCTCAGTTGGTTAAGTGTCTGACTCTTGATTTCGGCCCAGGTCATGATCTCAGGGTTGTGGGATCGAACCCTGCATCGGGCTCCATGCTGGGTGTGGAGCCTGGTTGAGATTCTCTCTCTCCCTCTACTCCCCTCTCTCTAAAATAAATAAATAAATGAACAAATAGGCAGAAAAGTGGAAAATCCATGTAACTCAGCCTCCACTGTAACTAGAAAAAGAAAAACAGATGACACCCGAAGGAAGCAGAAGATAAGAAATAATAAAGATCAAAGCAGAGAGCGAGGAAATAGGAAATACAATAGAGAAATCAATGACACCAAAAGCTGATGCTTTGAGGAGAGCAGTAAAATTGATAAATCTCTGGTCGGTATGATCAAGAATAAAAGAGAAGACAGAAATATCAATTATCAGGCCTTATGTAACATCACAGCACTACACAACAAATATTAAAAGGATAATTATGCTAAGTGAAATAAGTCAATCGGAGAAAGACAATTATCATATGGTTTCACTCATATGTGGAAAATAAGAAATGGTGCAGAGGATCATAGGAAAAGGGAGGGAAACTGAACGGGAAGGAATCAGAGAGGGAGATAAACCATGAAAGACTCTTGACTCTGGGAAACCAACTGAGAATTGCAGAAGGGGAGGTGGTTGGGGGGATGGGGTAACTGGTGATGGACATTAAGGAGAGCAAGTGATGTAATGAGCATTGGGTGTTTTACGCAACTGACGAATCATTGAACACTACATCTGAAACTAACGATGTACTATATGTTGGCTAATTGAATTTAAATTAAAAAATAAGGGGCGCCTGGGTGGCGCAGTTGTTAAGTGTCTGCCCTCGGCTCAGGGCGTGATCCCGGAGTCCTGGGATCGAGCCCCACATCAGGCTCCTCCGCTAAGAGCCTGCTTCTTCCTCTCCCACTCCCCCTGCTTGTATTCCCTCTCTCGCTGGCTGTCTCTCTTTCTCTGTCAAATAAATAAATAAAATCTTTAAAAAAATAAAAAAAAATAAAAGGAGAATGACAGAATATTAGGAATAAAATTATGCTAAAAGCATGGACACTTACATGAACTGGATAATTTCTTTGAAAGACACAAATTACCAATCTCACTCAGGAAGAAATAGATGACTTGAATAGCCTCCTATCTATTAAAGAAATTGAATTTGTAGTTGAAAATCTTCCCAGAAAGAAAACTCTGGGCCCAAATAACTTCCCTGGAAAATTCTACCAAACACTTAAGGAAGAAATAATATAATTTCTGCCAGACTTTTCAAGAAAATTGAAGAGGAATAAACACTTCCTGACTCATGAGTTCTCCCCAAATTTTTGAGGTTAGCATTACCTGGATATCAAAACCAGATAAGACACTACAAGAAAAAATAACTATAGACCAATATTCCTTATGAAGAAAAACGTTAAAATTCTAAACAAAATACTAGTAAATCCATTCCAACAATATATAAAAACGCTAATACATCATGGCCAAGAAGGCTTTATTCCAGGAATGCCAAGTTGACTTAGCAACGGGAAGTCGAGAAATGTAACTTACCATATTAATAAAACCAAAAAAGAAAAACCTGTAATGATCTCAACAGATGCAGAAAAAGCATTTGACAAAATCCAACTTCTATTCCTGATAAAAATTCTCCGAAAGTAAGGAATAGAAGTGCACTTCCTCAAGCAGGTAAAGGGCATCTGTGAAAGACCTACAGCTAACATCATAGACTGGAGGCTTTCCCCTAAGATTAAGAACAAGGCAAGAATGTCCACTTTCCTCACTTCTATTCAGCGCGGTACTAAAGGATCTAGCTGGCATAAAAAATCAAGAAAAGAAATAAAAGTCATTCAGATTGGAAGAGAAGAAGTAAAACTGTCTCTATGTGCAGAGAACACGGTGGTTTACATAGAAAATTCTAGGAAATCAATAAAAAGCTACTAGAACTAATAAGTGAGTTTTGTGGATCACAACATCAATATGCAAAAATTGGTCATATTTCTATATACTAACAATGAATAGTCAGGCATTGAAATTTAAAAGCCGTACCCTTTACAATCAATAATATCATTTCAATATTATTGACATCATTTTCGTATCAGTAATATGAAAAACCTCGGGATAAATTGGAAAGATGTACGAGATCAGCATGTGAGGTGGAAGCGATGGGGGCACTGTTCTGCCCTTGAGCCCACCCTGTGCCTGCACTGTTCTTGTCTGTGGTCTCTGCTCCCCGCCCTGCCTGGCTTGGGTTTCTCTCTCTGCAGATACGATTTCAGAGTCTTTCCCAATCGCTGCTGTTTACTGGGGCCTCCAGGTACCTACTTCACTACTTCCACATAGAGAGCAGGGAAAGTGGAGAAAGTGCTTGATACTTCCTAAGCATTGTATTTTATTCTTGACTTCCTCTCCTTTTCCTGGGACAGCATAGGGGAAAAACTCTCTTCCTAGGGCTTTTCTCTGCATTCCAAATCTTATGCACTTATGCTCGTCATGCTCTTAGGAAAGCCTGGACTCTGGGTACCACCTATGGCTCTTCTCCTTGGGTGCCTTCTCTGAGAATGTTTCTCTGTGTCATTATTTTGACGTCCAGATTGCGAAATCGCCAAGTTACTTGACAAGCACATAGTTAATATGTCAATGCAGTAGGGCAAAGCATTGTGAATGATTTTTTTTCTTAAGAGAATAACAAAAAGGAATGACAAAAATGTAGTGTGGTCAGATTTTACAATGCTAACATAATTGTATTTTAAATATTTGGTTTCTCTGTCTCTCTTTTTTTAAATTGGAAAGTAATAAATATCTTGTTGTTGATTTTATGACCTTGTGACTGGGGACGATAGTGTTGCCTCTGCAAGGTATCATTGTGGGTGCAACAAAAGTTTGGGGTGACACTTACCATAAAAAAACTTCTCTGCACTCTCCTCCTTATCTGGTCGGTTGACGACTTCTGACGTTCAGGGTTGTACATGAGTATTTTGGGACAGGGGATGGAGAGAGATCCGCCCCTTCCCCATACATCGTTCCCATCCTTGAAGATCTTACATCTATTTTTAGTAGAAAAATAAAAATATAGACATGAAACAGTTATGGACAGAGCATTATATTGATGAATGTAAAGTAATTACCAAAAAATGAGCACAAATAGAGAGAAAACATGTGCTCTGTTATGATTTAGCTGAGCAATGAAAGATAGACTGAATGATGACATAGCTGATTGGAAGGAAAGAAGAAGGTGTGAAGAAGATTCTTGCTTAGGTATAGATTTAAAATGAGCAGATTATTTATTTTGGATGAAAACTAGCTTGCCAGAGAAGGACTCCTAGTCCAGAGGCCTTGAATTGTCTAGACTCTACAGTAGCAATGTCCAATAGAACATTCTGCAGTGATAGAAATGTTCTGTGGCTGTGCTGTCCAATATGGTAGCCGCTACTGACATGTGGCTGTTGAGCTCCTGAAGTAAAGCTAGTGCAACTGAGGCTCTGAATTCTTAATTTCATTTAATTTTTTTAAAGATTTTATTTATTTATTTGACAGAGATAGAGACAGCCAGCGAGAGAGGGAACACAAGCAGGGGGAGTGGGAGAGGAAGAAGCAGGCTCCCAGCGGAAGAGCCTGACGTGGGGCTCGATCCCATAACGCCGGGATCACGCCCTGAGCTAAAGGCAGACGCTTAACGACTGAGCCACCCAGGCGCCCCAATTTTATTTAATTTTAAATAATTTAAATAGTTTCATGTTTCTAGAGGTCCCGTGTATCGGGTAGCACAGATCTAGAAGAATACAAGAGGGAGTCCTTGGGCCCACCTCCTGAGGGCTGCACATAAGTTACACTCAGGGGACCTTCTGTGTCTCCTGTCCAAAGTCTGGTCTAGTCTGGATCCTAAATCTTTTATGCCATTTTTTTTGGAGAAACGATATTATAGGCTTCTACTGTTGTCACTCTCAGGAGGACTCGGACGCCCAGCAGCACTGGCCTCCTATGAGAACAATACCAGCTAAGGTCTAGACTGTAAGCTGAGCTCATGAGGTCTAACTATCCCAGAGTAGGAACAGCTCAGCACCCACCACCCGGGCTCCTAATTCAGTTATTTTCTTATGAGGATGCAAGAGACAAAGAAGGAATCAGTGGTATTATGGCCTCTTCTCTCAACCTTTGGACTCAAGACAGGGAATTTTCCCAGCTCCCATCCTCTCTCAGGGCAGTCATGGGTAATAGTAATTCCTGTTCACCTGCTGCTGAATTGTCACCAAATTGTTTATTGTGAGGAAAAACAAAAGAATGGAACAGGTGTTAACCTAATCTTTGGACATTAAGAAAATGATTCAACAAATATGGCACTCTTGAGTCTCGCCAGATTTTTCTTTTGCTTCTATTGCCAAAAGTAGTGGCCTGCTCTTTACTTTTCCAAGTACCCTTGTCTGTAGAGGCTTACTTCTCCTAGGTCGCTTTATTTCTTGCAAAACCACTGAATAACAACACTAGAAACTAAAGCATTCTTGCAGTTAGCACCTGCTGAGAAGTACAAGGGTATAGCTACTTCTTTTACTCAAAATAGCATATTCAAAGCTAAACCTGTTTGACTATCCCATAACTCTCATTTTCCCTTTATTTGCTGGTGAGATAGTCATAATCACAATCTTCAGGAAGTCTGTAACTGGGCAGTGGTCAGAGGTGAAGCTGGAGGAAGGAAGCTAGGTGTCATTTTAATTCAAAGAGACCTTGCATGCTCGGCTGACTCTGTATGGTACAGGACAGGCCAACAACATGACACATTCCTGAGTAGGGTCATTGCTTTGTTTACCTATTATTGTGTCACAAACTCAGTGACTTAAAACAACGTATTGTTTTGTTTTTCATGGTTCTGGGGTTGATGGGACTCAGCTGGATGGGTCTCCTTTGGGGACTCTCCTGCGGATGTGGTCAGATAGCGCCTGACCAGGGTTGGCTGGCTTCATATCCAACATGGTGCTCTCCCATGGTGGGAGTTGGTTCTGGCTGTCAGCTGGGGCTGTGGACTGGAGTGCCTCCATGTGACCTCCATGTGGTTTAGAATTTCTAAAAGTATGGCAGTCTCAGGATAGTAACACCTCTTACCTGACAGCTTTGGGCACCAAGAGTGAGTGTTTCGAAAATTCTAAGAAGAAGCTGAAAGGTTTTTAATGATATGGCCTCTGAAGTCCCAAAGAGTCAATTCCACCTCATTCTATTGGTTGAAATTGGTTGAGTAAGGCAGCGAGACCATCCCAGATTCAAGGGGAGGGAAATTAGATTTCACTTCTTGATTGGAGAAGCAAAGAATTTGCGGCCATCTTTAATCTACTACAGTGATCCTATGAAAAGGGAACCATTTAGAGAAAACATGTGACAGTGATGTTTGGAAAGGATTGAAGAATTGAAAGGCTGCAACATGAATCTGGATTTTGGAAGGTGCTTGTGGAAAAGAGAAAGTGACAAAACATAGAGACAAGTTAACAGAAACTTGCAGAGAACCAAAGATGGTGGGATGGTGCAGAAATACCAGGGAAAGCGTTTCAGGCAGGCAGTACTTCTGTTATGTTTAAAGATGAGTTTAAGGAAGGCAGTGCTTTTGTTATGTGTCTTGCATATGACTGAGGACAAAGGCGTCAACAAGCCGTTCTCTGATGATGTGGAAAGCTGGTCACGGCTGCCTTTTGGATGGTGATGGGTGGTTTGGTTATTGGTGCTTTGACTTTCATGTGTTGAACCAGTGATCGAATCAAGATCCGGCGTAGAACGAGGCCACCCGTCTGGTTCCGTTAGGGGCAGCTGTTCTTAGAAGCCGCCGAGTCTATACATCTCTGGAACTTGCTGTGCTGTTTCTGTGTTGTTAGCATGGAAAAAAAACCAGGTGCAAGAATCCCCTTGCACTCAGTTGCTTTCACTGAGCAAGATTAAAGCTGCAATTAGGACAAGAAGTTGGCAGGGCTGCGGGCCTCGTCCATCTTTTCGTCCTCCTCTTATAAAGGAAGTTAAGAAATAGTTTATCCCCCGAGGCAATTTTACGATATTCTCCACTTTCTCCTCCGCTCCCATCTCGAGTTCACATGCAGCTTTCTGACTGGTAAAGGTCTTGCAAAATCAGAGGAATTTGAATGGGAAGACGATCAGAGAAACCCACGTATAAACTGCTTAGAGAAAGGGACGGTATTGAGCCAATTAAAACTGAGAAGTGGCAGTGGTGGGAGGTACTAAGAGACACAGATTGAAAAAGTGGTTATTTGGAGGTCAGGAGGTGGAAAATGTGTGAAAGGAACGCAAAACGAGGCTGTGGAAGGAAGTCCATGTAGGACAGCGGTTTTTAAATCTCTCTCAGGGAACACTGTGGTTCTGTGAGCAGTTACTGGCAGTTCTAGAAATAACAAAAAATAGGCGTAGCAAGAATCACAGAGGCCCTGTGTGCAAAGATGTAATTTTATTTTCCACAATGGAAGGCAACTTAGCCCATGGAGCCTCATTTCCATTTCTAGCGCCAGAAGAGAGAAATCCTGCCAATTCAGAAGTGCTTAGTCTCCACTGGTTCGAGACACGGTCTCCTCTATTCAGAATCCTTCCCTTTTCCAACCCCTTTTGTCCCTCTGGACAGTAACTGGGGTTCTTTGGGGGTGGTGGAGGTGGAGGGCATGGACTGCTCACAGCTTGTCCTGGTGTCTGGGGAGGGTTTCTGTCCATAGACCATTCCCTGGACTTAACGACCCCAGCTGGGATCACGCTTGCCCCGGCGTCGCCAGCTGCAAGGACTGCCCTCAGTGTTGGCCTTCTTACCCCTTAGCAGCCCCTTTGGAGGAACTGGGGACTTGGGACACTCTGGGAGTGTTGCGTCACCGTTTGTGAAACAGCCCGTCCTCAGGCCCCAGGCAGCTCTACTGTCACAGCTGCCCCTTGGCAGGGACCACTCTGGACACAGGGCTTCGCTATGATGGTCCTAACGGACCATGACACCACTGATGGTGTCCAGGGCTTTGTTTCTTGTGCATTATTAGATACTTCTCTCAAAGAAAGTCCTGTGATTTGAACAGCTTGACAGGAGGGGCACACACTGAAAATCCTCAGGGGAGATGGTCTCTCTCTTTCTTTTTAAAGTAGAATCCACAGTGGTCCAGCATGGAGTCCAGCTCGGGGCTTGAACTCATGACCCTGAGAGCAAGACCTGAGCTGAGATCAAGAGTCGGACACTTAACCGACTGAGCCACCCAGGTGCCCCCAAATCCTCAGGGGAAATAGTCTCTCGAGAAAGGTGATCTGGGGGTGGCAGACAGCCAAGTCTTCCAAATGCTAGGAGTCTCAGAGATGGGAGGGCAGTGAGGGGGACACACTCCAGACTCTGGATGTTATTTCCGTTTCTTATAAGTTTTTGTCAAATACATCGGGCATCACCTTCATGAAGGGATATGTCTCACACTGAAGTACACACTTGCATTCAGAGCATTTGCGTGGTGCTGAGACCGGAGTAGACAGGGGTGACAATCTCAGGACAGGTGGACCTAGGGAATGAAACAAAGGGAAGAGGGAGTCAGGGAAAGCAGTCAGCACGGCTGAGTGAAGGAGGAGGTGAATTCAAGGTGCCAGATAGCACAGTGGTTAGAGGTGAGAAGGAGAGGTCTTCAAAATCCATCCTCATACTAGAGGGGTTTTGAGCGTCTTATCTGAGTCTAGGGGCCCATGTGTCTCGCAGGATGATTGGGGTAGGGGTGGGTGGGAAGCATCAGAATATAAAGAAAAAAACAAGGAAAAGTATAATTTTAACTTCTACGTGATTGCGCAGACCAATTTTACTTTCTACTTGTAAACTGTTAAAAAACCTTCACTATATAATGGTGAGATATGTTTATATTCGCCAAAAATGCTAGTTCTGCAGCATTGAGCCCGGCCCGCTTGTTTTAGCTTTCATTAACCGCTACTGGGACTTCTGGTGCAGGATTCACAGTAGGGCCATCACGGTGGGGCCCTGGGCCTAGAGGAACCGTTATCCCCAACCCTGGCTGTGTGTTGGAATCACCTGGGAGTTTTAATAACACTGACATTTGGGCCTCAGCCCCAGAGATTTTCGTGGGATTCATCTGGGTGTTAGTGGTCCAGATCTCTGTCCTGGTGATCCTAAGCTTTCAAGAACCACACTCTAAAAAGGAATACTAAAGAGATGGGGACATCTGATGAATTCTCACAATACCATGTTACTGGCCCCAGAGTTGAGCCTGCTCCTTGGAGAAAGAAGGAACCAGATACAAGCGCTGAAACCAGATAAAATTAAAAAAAAAAAAAAAAGAGAGAGAGAGAGATAAAGAGAAATTGTCCCCACACTAGGCCACACGGCAGCATTAGAACTGATGAGTTATTGCTGCTGGTTTCTTTATCTGGGCCAGTGGACGCCGGGGTTATCTCAATTCTTGGTTTTCTGACAGAGATATCAAGGGATAGGTTAGGGAAACCAGCACTCGCCCAGCCTGGAAGGGATATAGGAAGGGAGTGTGTGAGTTCTGTTAGGAAGGAAGCCATCATTGTCTACTCGGTGTCTGCTCAGAGGAAGACGGCTCATTAGGTCCTCAAACCAAGTCTGAGTCCAGTCACTTGCTAGGGGCACAGAGTGGAAAGGGAAGAGCTGCTTCCAAGCCCTTGGCTGTTGGGCTTAGAGCCCAAGCCAGCCACTGCTGGTACCTCAGCCTCCTTCCCTCCACACACCAAGGTCCACACAGGACCCTGGCCATTCACTGCTTTTCTCTGAGTACCGGTTCTCATGTGCAAAAGGAGTGGACGGGAGTAAGTGGGTTTGAAGCTGAAAAGAATAACTGGTCTGGCCAAGAAGTCTGGTATCAAGACTGTCCCACCTGTAAGCTCCTTTTTCATCTGGGCACTAACAATAACAAACAGCAGGTGACTCCTGTGTTAACCAACCCCGTGCCTGGCGCTGGTTTACAGTATTAATTTATGTCATCTCCCCATGAGAGGGGTGCTGCTATGATCCCTTTCACAGAAGAAGAAACAGAGGTACCGAGAAGTTAGTGAGTCCTGCAAGTTCGCAAAGTCAGTGGGAGAGAGCCGGGGCCAGGCCTCCAGTGGCTGATCCACACTGTCTTGTCTCCTTGGCTGGCGAAGTGTGGGACCTGAAAGCCCAGTGGCGGGTGGCGAGCTCGGTTCGCCCAGCTCATGCCCAGGGGCCCCGCAGTTGGGCGGTAGCCAGGTTGCGATGTCCAGGTGAGTCGTCCCAAGTCACTTCGGGTGGGACCACCGTCGCTGCCCCTCCGTCGTGCGGGGACCCCGGGTCCGCGGGGCCGCGTGGCTCAGGGCAACCCGGCTCCTCGGCTCCTCCGGGTAGGGCGCGGGGCACCCGGCCAGCTCGCTCCCTCCCGGGCCCAGCCCGCCCCGGCGTCTCCGCCCGCCCCCGTCCGTCCCCGCCCGCGGCGCCGGAGCCCCAGTCCGAGCCGCCGCGCTGCAGGAGCCGCGCCCCGCAGTTCCCGGGCGCGAGGGAGGCGCGGCTCCTGCTCGTGCCCGCGCCCGGACCCCGGAGCCGACCAGCAGCGCGCGGCGGCGGAGGCGGCGGCGGCCGGGAGAGGCGGGAGCGCGGTCGGCCGGCGCCCCCCGGGAGCCCGGGCATGTGATCGCCGCGCACCCGCGCCCCGGAGCCCCTCGCCCCGCTCCCGGGGCGCTCGCCCCGCCGCGCTGGGCCCGGGGCCGTCGGGGCTCGCCCAGGTAGGAGGAAGCCGCAGCGTGCGGGGCTGGCTGGCGGGGCGGGGGGGGGGGGG
>NW_024426774.1:78549193-78659848 GCF_017311325.1 Ursus maritimus
CGTGGCTTTGACACCTTCTCCCCCCTCCCCCCCGCGCCGACCGCGCAGAAAGCGTCCTTCCTCCGTCACCCTTGCTTGTCAGTTTGTTGTGAAAGAAGGTGATGGCGGTGAAATCTGTGGGTTTTTGCTGTTGTTGTTGTTCCTGCGTGAAGCCGGAATAATGGTGGTTCAGATCCCTTTGCGGGGGAACTTGTGATGGTCCTGGAGGGTTGTTCCCGGGTGTGTGTGCGTGTGCGTGTGTGTTTGTGTGCGTGTGTAAGTAAATTGCTTCCAGGCCTTTGAATCCGGTCAAGTTCAACTGCTTTGGGAGTGTCCCTCTAAGGGGTTTATGTTCCGAGGGTCAGTCTGGTCAACAAGACTAGGGACGAACGGTCTACGGTCTACGCAGTGGAGGAGGGTAACTTGTGCCGTCCCCCCGACCCCCAGGGAAAGGCTGATGCTGAGTGTAGCTACAAACAGACATGCAGAAGACCCTCATTCACAACAGGCAGGGCCAGTGCTTCACAGTTTATGCGGCCCTTTACGTTTCTCTTTTATCCCCCCAGCAGTCTTGTGAGAGATGCCCTATTATCACTTTCCTTTCCCAGCAGAGCAAAGCAGAGGCTTAGACAGGGTGACTAACTTGGGGGACTGGCAGCCAGAAGGAGAGTGAGCCCTCTGCACTCCAAACCAATGCCTTCTGCTTTCTGGCATGATGGCTCCCGTGGTCAGTGCCTACCAGGGCTTTCCCCTGGGTGCTGCTGCGGGTGGTGACTCCTGCCAGGGGCAGCTGTCCCCAGTGATTCCCGCTGGCAGGAGACGCTCATCAGATGGGGGTGTTCTGGGGTTTTAGCTCCACAGTCTAGGAGCCGAGTAATGGACGTCTCCGCAGCTGATGCCATGGAGAAAAGGGGAGCCGAGATCCATCCATCATTGGAAGGTGCTGGCTGGGTTAGCCTGGCTTGGTACAAGCTTCTGGAAGGTGAATGTATCAAATGGAACTCCATGACTAGTGGTAAACTGAGGGGAGCTGGGCGGGGGTGCAGCGTGGGGGAGGGGAGTGCTGGGGAAGTTTGCTGGCCCTTTCCCCACCCAGTTTACTGTGCAGCTGTGGGCATCTTTTTCTCTCTTGACTGCTTTTAATTTCTGATTTAATATTCTATTTAATATTCTGTATTCACATCCTGTATTATGTTTTGTGCTAAACAAAACGTGGGGCCTTTGGGATGGGATTTGATGAGTGAAGAGACGTGGAACCCCTTATTTATTTTCAGTCTTACCTGGCGAGCTGCCACCGTACTGCGTGTGGGGCAGCCCTTGCACCTGTCCACCCTTGGGTAGCCTCCATGTGCTTCCAGAAAGGATGTTTGACCTGAATTCTCACATGACCTTCGCATGGCTGAGCTAAACCCTCCTTTTTTAATAGGCTGTACTCAGCCTTGCGTGGCATAATGTGGCAAGCCTTTCTTTATGGCTTTTTTTTTAAAATAGCATCTTTTGAGTAATTCTTTTACTGTTGCTGAAACACTGTTTAAGATCAGATCCACTTATTTATTTAACAAATGTTTATTGAATATCTACTATTCCAGTTATTAATCCAGGTAGAGGATAGAGCAGTGAATAGGATAGATTCAAATCCCTGCCCTCTAAAAATATGAATCCTCTTGGTGAAGTCTCAGGGCAGTCTCTCTGCATAAGAAGGTTCTTTGAACTTTGCCACTTTGGATAGGGTGTGAGCACCCTGGCTGCCCACAGGCAAGACACCATTCAGTGTCTCCAGTGGAGAGGCAGGAAGGTCACGGACACAGATACAGCTCCACGGTTCCTAAGGATTGGCAGTGAGATACACCCTAGGGCTCGGCTGTGCCCTGGGGTCAGGGAAGATGGAAAGCGTGTGTTTGGGATGCGTCGGTGGGAGATGGGCATCCACCTGGAAGCAGGTAGAGATGTTGTCAGCAGAGCATCTTACTAATCAAAGTGGCAAACCTGGACGATTGCAGTGAAACTACCCTAGCACAAGGGCTAGGCAAGTACAGAGCTTCTGCTACATGAGGGACCCAGTGTGAACTTGCCAGTTCACGGACAGCCGGCATCAGGAGGCACTGGGACCCACTGGCCGTGGTCCAGCCCATGATGTTCCCTATCGGCCGCTGTGCACAGGAACTGGGTTTGTGTTTTCCTTTCTTTGAGGTTTCGAGGTCATCAGGCCGGCTTGCGGGATCTGTGCTGTCAGCAGCTTTGTTCCTCGCTCCCTCCACCCTTGCCCTCGCCTGCTGTGATCCCAGGAAATGTGCGGCAGTCTCCGGGCCATGCTCGGCACTTGGGAGCATGGGGAGGAGCCCTGGCCACAGAGTGATCCCGCCAGATGTTGAAAGGGGTTGGGGTTTCCAAAGGTCCCTGGTCACCTGCATACTTTGAACTCTGCGCTGTCTCCTCTTCTCATACACGGGGCAGAGTGGCAGAGCCTTTTTTTTTTTTTTCCATTCCTACCTGTTCCAGAAAGGATTTATAAGATGCCATAAATTAAAAATCAGATGAAAGAAAACCAAGCGTAGAGATGAAGTGGTGCCTGCAATGAGTCTAGAAATGTGGCAAACGTAAACCTTCATGAACTATATATTTGCAGAGTCGCCAAGTGGGGCTGCAGACACAGAGGTAAGCTGGTGCCCCAGCCTTGCCTGCACCTTAGCATTGCCTGAGGTGCTCGGATGAGAAATGGCAGGACTTGACCACAGAGCAAACAAACCAGCGTCTCTGGGGGTGCGCCCAGACACTGGTATTTTTAAAGCCCCTGGGCAGTTCTAATGTGTAGCCAGTGTTGATGACACTGATGTACTTTCTTGGTGGCAGTAGGAGAGGGGAAACCTGCTGGGGCACAGCCGTCTGTGTCTTCAAGATGTAAAGGAAGTGCTCAGGAGAAGTAAAAGAATTCCTGGGATGGAGAAAAGTGGGACCTTTCCCCTGCAGGTCCCCATTTAGGAGGTGCCAATTTTAGGCTGTCTCTTGAAATGGTTCCCCATTGCCAGTGCAGTTGGGTAACCAAGTTTCAGCTGGACTTAGGGTGCTAGTAGGAGATGGGGGAGGTGGCCTGTGCACCCCGAGTTCTGCATGTGTGGCCTCCCAAACCAGAGAATGTAGGGACCCCAGCAGTTATAGCCCATGACTCCTGACCCTGAGTTCCATCAGGAGTTACATGCTGTCACTTCAGCCAGTGCTTCTCAGCTCATTCAGAACCCCCTACCCCCTTTAATGCAAATATTTGCAATTCTGAAACGATATACTAAAACTTACCTGCAACGGAATTTCCAACTAATCAGTATAATAGCTAGATGTAAAGAATCACTGTGTGGACGGATGCTTGGGCAGAGCCATACTAGACCCCAGTGAAGCCACTAAATGTGTTACAGAGACTGGACTACAGGGTCGCAGGGGATGGCTCCAAGTGTGGTCCGGGGCAGAGGCATCCTGGTGGGGATCCAAGTACCCCTGAATGATGAGTGACTTTTGCTCAAGGTCTAAGGTCTAAGCGGTAGTCAAAACCAGTCCTCTCTGTTTTCACAATAATCGCATTCCTGGAAAATCCAGTAGGTCTGAAAAGTGTGCCAACAATATATATTCTGTGTAAGTTCAGGGTAGAGTTAGGCGCTAGGCTCCCCAAATGATAAATGACATGTGCAGCTTGGAGGTCCTGCAGGACAAGAGACGGTCTGTACTTTGCAGAACTGCCCTGTGTTGTTCTGGAAGTGACTCCAGCACTCACTGCTTCATTGTGATCACCCAAACTGTCCCCTTCTCCATACTTTCATAGCAGCCATACCAGCTCCTTTGAGAACCAGGGGTTTCCCCTCATCACTTGGTAGTAAGTGATTAAAGCCCTAATACCACTGTGCGCCCCGACCTCGCACGGCGCGGGTGGTGGGGAAGCCAGCCAAACGGGGTGCACTCGCGTTGACTCTTACGGGGCATATTGGTGGTGATAGAAATCAGAACGGTGGGGCCGTGTGCTGTGAAGGGTGGCTAGTAAGGGACACAAAGGAACTTTAGGGGAGAAGAGAAATGGTCTATATCTTGATGGGGTATTCCTGGGTATAAGGTCGTCACAGTTAATGGAACTATACACAGGTATACTGTATTCCTGGGGTATACAGTTGTCACAGTTAGTGGAATTATACACTTGACACTTACTGTGTGTTTTACTGTACGCATATCATATCTTGGTAAAAAAAAGCCAGAGGAGTGAGGACAAATACAAATTTGTATAGAGGGTGTCTAGTCCCCTGTGACTACCTGGAACTCTCACTTTGAGAAACAGAGCTGTTCTTGCCGGACTGGCGGGCAGTGCTTGGGGACAAGCCCTGGGAGGCAGGACTCAGTATGGAGCCTTTGGCAAGGAGCCGTGCCAGAGGGCTGACAGGGTCAGGCAGATCATTTGAGAGGGGACGAGGGATGGGAGAGCAGAGCCTTTCCCACCGCCAGGTCTGGTTGCTTGTGGTCCAGGAGCCCTAGCAGGTTCGTTGTGGAGAAACGGACACTGTTACAATTCAATCCAACCATCAAGAGGAGGCTTGGGTCTGGCCCGTTCCTGTCTGTAGCCCTCTGGTGATGGTAATCCCGTCCCTCTGTGCCTTACTTTCCCCTTTGCTGTGAAAACCCACGTGAAGCCACCAGTCTGGTCGCTCTGTGCCTTGTAATAGCTGAACAGCTTAGACTGCCTAGCGACACTCGAAACCTCTGTGGCTATTTTTATCTCCATAGCTCTGTGCATGATAGCCTCTGATGATTAAAAAACTTTCCTTGCCTCATTTGTGCGAGTCAATAAGCCAGATGAATCTGCTGTGAGCCAGGCTTTTGGATCGCCTGATAGGAAGATCGCCAAAATGTCAGTGTTTCTCAGACCTTCTGAGATGATGAGTGTTTCTGTGTCCGCCGTCATGGGAGTGGTTTTGTTTGCTCATAGTTCTGTATAACCTTTTCTCTGGAGGAAAATCAGGGACAGCCATGCGGGACGAATGCATGGTGGGGTTTTAGGATGTGGGGGGCTATGTGTAGCTCATCTCTGCAGAAGGGAAACAGTCGTAACATACCGTGGTGACCCCCAGACTCCTTGGGGACATCCTTGTTCTCCTTCCCTGTCTTGAGTGTGGAAGCATCTTGGGGGCCTCCTCAGTGTTAGGGCGAGATTGCTCTGTCTGGCCCCATGGGAGTGACGTTGCGTGGCCCGCATAGTTCCATTTCCCACGACTGGGACCGGGAAGAGATGATTGTTGTCTGTGTACGGCACTGCCTCCCAGATTTTCCCACCAAAGGACTCCTCTTGAGAAATGAAAAGTAAATGCTCAATCTAGCAGTCCAAAGTGGCTCACCTTAAGGGCTCTTTCTTGGATGACTCATGTTTTACCTCTGGGAGATTTTTCTTTCCATTTCATGTGTTTCCTCTAATATAAAAATGACTCTGCCCAGAAAATCCTTGAGTCAAATCAGTACCCCAGGAAGTTCGACTCCGAGTTCCCTGGCTGTCTACAGCTTCTCCTTGGGGATTTGCAGATTCTAGATTGAGAAACAGGGACTTGTGTAAGTCCAGAATGCTAAAGAATGTTCCACAGTCACGTGGTTCTGTGGCTTTATGAGTAAATTCCTTTATGCCTTGTCTTGAAAACTGACATTTTTGGTCTAAATACTGGAGACTGATTCCGTTTGAGTCCTTATAACAGGTGAAGATCATAATTACAGGCTTGATTTTGAGACCGTGCCCGTCCCCCATAGGTGTTCATAATGGTTCTCAGCAGAACATGGAGGTTGTGCGAATTCATGAGCTGAAGAGCCTGCTTTAGTCTTCGCTTCTTTCAGGGACTATCCACAGTCCCTTCTCAGTTGTCGTCAATTAGTCGGAGCCTGATTCTCTGAATATTTCTCTGTTGTGTCAGATATTCATATATACGCATGGTGACTAGTGTGTGGGATGAGAAGTCGTATTGAACGATGCTCTGTATTTGCGAGGCCCTCAGTGTGAAGAGTGAGCCGGTATGAGGTGGAAAGTACCAGTAGGATTTCCGTTTCAATTTCAGATGCGGGGCCCTTCAGGTCCCTGGAAGGAAGAGGAGGAGGAGGCTTCTGCCGCCGTCTTCTCTCTCTTCTTGGGTTTCTACAGACGTGTGGCTGCTGCAGAACTTTCCCTCGAGCCAGGCGAGAGAGCTCCCATCCAGGCCCTGTACTTGGGAAGGTTCCGCGATGCTTCTCAGCAAGGCTCGTGCCTCAGCAGGGCCAGGAGTCTGTGGGGCTAATAGGATGTGCCTCGTCGGAGCCTGTGCCCACCAGCATGGCCATAATCTGGGTACCCGGGACCCCAACAGGCTGGGCAGAGCATGCACACGGGTCTCTTGCTTAGGTCATCC
Organism: Ursus maritimus; assembly: GCF_017311325.1. Classification (NCBI taxonomy): domain Eukaryota; kingdom Metazoa; phylum Chordata; class Mammalia; order Carnivora; family Ursidae; genus Ursus; species Ursus maritimus. Next base: position 78,555,565 of record NW_024426774.1, read on the forward strand.
CCCCGCGGACTCCACGGCTGCTGTGCCTCCCTGGTCTGCTGAGTGGCCCGGGCTGGACGGGCTGGATGTGTGATTGGGATGTCTACCTGTATGCACGCTCAGGGCCCCTCGTGATACGTGACCGAGCTGGGGGGCCATCGAGGCAGTGCAGCTCGGAGGGTGACGTGGGCAGAGGGAGCACGAGGCACGCCGGGGGCTGCTCTGTGAAGATGCTGCATGGGACAGCGCAGCGTGCCCTCGGACCCTGCTCCCAGAGCCACGTGCCTGCCACCCCCTTCCCAGAAGTGGACCCACGCACCGCATGGGCCTTCCTGAGGTCTGGGGCGTGTCTGATGCGTGCCACCTCTCTCCTGGGCCTGGCTTCTGGCCTGGAAGGCAAGACACACAATGTGGGGGAATTCCTCAGGAATAAGAAGGAAATGCCTCAAGGTTGTGGGAAATTCTTCCAGAAGAAGAAGGCGTTAATAGGTGCACCATGGCCACAACGTGGGAATCACACCCCCTTCCCTCTGCACCGGGACCCTGGGCCCTGTGGAAGCCTCTTGGGTTCTGGTGACTGGCCCTCTGCCCCCAGCTGTCACTTTTCCTGTGTCTGCACAGGGAGCGGGGCTTCTGTTGGGGGCCTGCGCGTTCGTGGTCCATCTCTGCTTCTGTAGTTGAGCTCCTGGTGAAGCTGGCCGTGCTGGGTCTAGTAGGACATTGCTGTATGCCTCACGGTCACATTTCCACGTTCTCTCTAATAAACAAGAGGCTTCGCATGTATCCGCTGTGTGCCACAGAGCCATGGTGTGTACCGGTTTCCAAATACGTCATCATCACCGAAAAGCAAGGGGAACTGTACTTGGGAAGTGCACGATGGCTCGCTTTTTCATGTGATTGTCATAGAAAGCTCTGCTCCCTGTTCCCACCCCGGTGCCCTGCAGTGAACGGGCCAGGTTGCTAGGGGTGGCGGGGCAACCAGCCAAGGCCACAGTCAGGCCGGCCCCCTTCCTCCGTCGGGCGTCAGTACCTCAGTACACCCCTGGGCTGCTGCACCCCAGCTGGAATCGGTTATGGAGGGGATGGTAGGCACGGCGGGAAATTTCATATGTAATCCAGACATCGCTGCACCTAAGAGTAGGAAAGGAGCCGTGTGTTAATTTATTGAGAACATTAATCCTTCCCCCTTCCTTCATCCTTTGATTTTATGTGGAAAATTCATTGGAACAATAACACAGTGGAATAAATTTATGACATTTTTTTATTGTCATTACTTTCTAAAAATATTTTGAATTTTACTTGTAAACCAGCTTCAAAAATCACAGCCGGTTTTGCTCAGTCGCCTCTGGACAAGGGAGGTTGACTTAGCCAGTATCCCTTCTGGCGGGAATCGCGCTCAATGTCTGGTCCTGCTCCTTCTGCTCTCCCTCGGCGTCCTCCCTGGCTTCCTGGCCATGCAGCCTTTGTGAAACCCCTGAAGTAGTAATCTTCCTTTTCCAGTGTGGCTTCCAGCCCCATTACGGTTCCCCTCGCATTTCTCTTTTCTGACTCACACTCAGTACCCATATTCTATCCCTTCTCCCCCTTGATTCGAGGCCAGGTTTTTGTCCCTGTGTGGTTTGATGTGAGATGTCCGGTAGATGAGTCCCTCCCTCCCTCCCTCCCTCCCTCCCTCGCCCTCTTCACAGGAGTATGGGAGAGAGAGACGATCTTCTCTGTACCTTTCTGTCCTGGCCCAGGTAGGGGAGGCCAGCCACCAGGGGAGCCCTGGGTCCCAGAGCCAGAGGTCTGAGGCACCAGGGACTCTGGGCCCAGGAGAACCTATGTGACTTGATGCTCCTGGCTGTGGAGGAAGATGGTGTCTACATGGGGCCCCTGGGAGAGGCCTCAGATCAGAATCGGCTCAGAGCTGGTAGGATGTCACGGAAGAAGTGGGCTGACTGGAAAGGGTAGAACCAAGTGCCAGGCCTGGGAAGCACCGTGGAGGCGCCGCGGAGGCAGAAGGGCAGCGTGCTTGCAGATGGGCAAGGAGAAGAAACCGTGAACCAAGTAGCAAAGGATGGGAAGAGGAGACGGGGTTATAAAAGTTCTTTTAAAAACTTTCTGGGGCAAAGAGGAAGAGGGAAAGTGAAGTGGTTTGGGGGACTTGGGAAGTCAACTCTGCAAAAGGTTTCCTGGACTTTCCAAATAAATTCATTCCTCTTGCCCATCCTTGTCCCCCTCCCCACCCTATTCATTTCTCTGACATTCTCCATACCAGTACCCCCAAACTGCGCTCGTTTCTGGGCCGCACTGACAGAGCTGGGGAGAACACTGTGATTCTGGCAGGGGACAGGAAGAACAGGGAGTCTTTGATTTTGTGTTACGATTCATGAGGATAAGCCTCTGTGCCTCTGACCCCTTAATGTCATGCTGTGTACCTTCCCATAAACCTAACATGAATGATCAGGGGCTCGTTAGTCCATTTAATCTAAGCAAAGTGTTTGGTGTTGCATTAGTCAGGCTATTTTATGGATTGGACATTAGAAGACCTGATGCTTCAGCCTTACCAGCATTGCAAAGGCCTAAGGAAATGATTCAGACATGAAACAAATACCAGACTCCGAAATATCAAAAGTAAACTGTAAAACCAGGGAATGGATGGTGGACTGTCTATAGGACATCACCAGTAGGGCACATCCCAGCTCAACTTTTTGGAGGTTCTTCCAGGTTCTGTGATTTGGAATGCAGGTGTAGTGATATGCTTGATAGAAGGAAGCCTGAGGACTCACGGTGTGCCTGTTCTTATAAAGGGCCTGTTCATTTCTCCCCCAGCATCTGGTTCTTTCTCTGAGCTCTGTTCTCCTAAGCGCATAAAGTGGCGAGATGCCCATAGGTGGTTCCACCTTTCTGCCTCGCTGGGTCCAGCAAAGTGCCAGGTTACGTGCGTTTGTTCCAGAAGAGATGGTGGTTGTCAGCCTCTTGGTATTCCTCACCCCCCGCGACTCGACTTTCTGAAACTATTGTCTCAGAGGACAGTGGGGCACAGTGCTCTTTAAACGGGTGACTCACTTTTGTCAGCTTGTGTTGGTTGTTTTTGGACCCTTCTTGAGGTGTGTGCAGCGGTCGGTAACTTGAAGCTTCCTCATTCCAGCTCACACTGGCGTGTATGCTTCCTTCCCCAGGTAGACTCGCCCCTCAAAGATGCTGATTCCATCCTGAGAAGCAGGACCACTTCACGCAAGAAAGGGCCATCTCCAAGGTTACAAGGCTGCTTCCCCCCCGGCGGGCCCACCGGCCTTTTCTCACAGACGGCAGGAGTCTCCAACCTCAGCTTCAGGTGATCCTGGCATACCTCTCACTGCGTACAGAACATTCTGTTTGTCCGTACACTTTCCTTTGGGACAGCTGCATGGTTTTATCTGATTTCTGAAGGGGTCTGGGGCCACACCAAGGGCCACTGCTCACCCACTTTCCCAGGGTCACTTACCAATCACTACGGGTATGACGTGTATGCCGATGGCTCCCAATACACTGTGTGCTGTTCAGTTCCAGCACATTCCAGCCCTGTGTCCATGTCACTCAGCTTTCAGCTGACACTCGGATTCTCTATTTCTGCTGGAGGCAACACTGCTAACTAGCTGGCCCCAGCAGACCCAGGCCCAGCGGTACCGTGAGTGACACTTTGGGCATCTGCTCGGGCTGTCTGTGGGTTCTGGAACCTGTCCCTCTTACCTAGCCCGGCCCTCGCTGGTCCCCATCTGAGTGAATCCGGGCTGCTGCACCCTAGACCCCCTTTGTCACCCCTCCTCTTGCTGGCCTCAGAGCGAGTCTCGGATACACCCTCTCTCTGTCTGTCCCTCACTGCTGGCTGGCTCATGGCCACATCCTCTCTCATCTGGGCCCCCTTTCACAGCCATCCGCTCTCCCTGCTTACCCTCGTGTCTCCGGTTTATATTCCACACAGGCGGCAAGATTTCTATGAAATCTGACTGTCTGCCACGCTGCGGCTTAACCCCTTCAAGTGGTTCTCTTTGTTGCCACCGGCAAGTTGCGGTCCCCGCTCCGCAGCCGGGCTCTGTGTTCTGGGCCCTGGCAGTCTCCTCAGCTCTGCTTCTTGGCTTCCCACGTTGGGTTATGCTCCAGACCTGCATGGGACTGGTCTCCTCTAGGTGCCCCCCACCACCTCATGACGTTCCGGTGACCCTTCATCCAGGAGCCCTGTCCAGGCTGAGTTAGGGCCCTGGGCGTTCCTCTCCCCACAGACACCCCTGCATCGGCGGAGAGCTCTGCGGACCCGCCCGCTTTCCCCACTGGCTGGTGAGCTGCTTGAGCCAGACCCTGGGTCATTACTCCTGCTTGTTCCCAGGGCCACGTGTCGTTGCAGGCGTGTCGTAGATAGCCAGTATCTGATTGTTGAATTCAGCAGTGAATGAATAAAGAGATGAATGGATAGCTGGAAACATTTCACCAAAGCTTGTACTTATCATCAGCATGGGGGTGATTATAATAGCTAACATTTGAAGATGACCATGTGCCAGACGGTTCTACACCCCTCACACGTGACAAATCATTTCACCCTCGGTAGCTGTCAACAAAAAATACTGCTCGCATCATCCCCATCTTGTCGAATGGGGAACTGAAGCACGGAGGCTGAGCTTTGATCCCGTGCGCCCTTGACAGGGTGTGTGGGACACATCTGTGATCACATGGGGCTTATGCCTAAATTGTGGCCATCTTGAAGCACAGCTTCTTGTTTAATTATTTTATTTCATTTTTTTGGGGGGGGTCTCTGGCACTAGCACTCTGCCTGGCTTATAGCAGAACACAGATGCTGTTGAGAGACTTCCTCACTTGGCCCCCCTTTCAGCTATTGGCCGTGCAAGTCTAGTCAGGTTGGCCATCATCTTTGGGATTTCTATGTTGTTTGGGGGATCTAGTGGGGTTTGTGTTGATTTTTGTCAGGAGCATGGTTAGTTTAGTCTCGAGTGTATCTTCACCTCCCTCTCTTCCACTGTCCTTCCTTGGACACATGACCCTGACCCCATCTCATGGCCTGGAGCTGATCCCCTTGCCCTAAGGTTCTGGGGACTGATATGGATTCAGAAGGTCCCCTGTTGAGAGGAAGGAGCCATCCTCTCCCCTGCTTTTTCTCAAAGCATTTCTGGGGCAGGCGAAGCAAAACCTGGACCCAGGGGCTTGGCTTCCATGTTCTATAGTCTGTCAGAGTGGGAATGGCTCAGTGATCATCTGACTCCGTGCCCACTGGTACGTATGAGGGAACTGAGGCCCTGGGAGGCATTGTGTCCAACATCACACTGCCCTGCGGTGGCAGGCCATTAGCCCTGGACTTGTAACGAATCAGCATGTCCCTGTAATTAATTCAGAATTATATCTTGAGCTATAATTTCAAGTATAAAACTCGCCCTGGCACCTTCCATTTCTTCTCCCATGCTTAGTAATCACACAAGTCAGGTCTTGTAATTGCATGAACTAACAGCTGGCGCTGTTCACTTCATTTCCTGGTGTCTTTGTATTGTTTCAGATAAACTAACACGAGCAGTTGGTTGGCCTGGAACTGGCCATTGGGAAATATTTTAACCCTTTATTTTCTGCCTCTCTGTCACGGAGCCTTAAAACACACCCCTCCACAGTTACAGAAAGAGCCAAGAAGCCAGGCTGCTGGACTTCTTATTTTAATAATCTAAGTATAGTTTAAAAGTAAATATGATAATAACGCAATTCATCTGGGTGAACTTGGGAGACGGCCAATTTGCGCGAATAAAATGTCAGAATTACAGGATATTTAAGGAATGCAGTCTACTGCTGTGAGGTAGGTCCCCAATTCTGACCGGAAGCAGGATCATGTTGATGTAGGGAGACTAACCCATCATTGTGACTTGGGGATGAGGCAGGTGGGAGTTAGTTTATATGGTTTTAGAGAGTTTTCTGGAATAGTAGCGTTTTTATTTTTGTTTCACATCCATTCCTCTCTTTTCCAGGAGAATATGAAAGTGTTACTCAGGCTTGTTTGTCTCATAGCTGTACTGATTTCTTCTCTGGAAGCCGGTAAGTTAAGCATTTCCTCGTGTTCTTGTCTGCTGAGAAACCTATTACTTAGAATACATGAAGTACCTTCCCTGACAGAGTTATTTCTTTTCCTCGCCTGTTTCTGTTGAATCCCAGAACAGCCAGCCTCCTTATCACAGAACTGTACTGTACATTCTCTCATTTACGGATTGGGAAACTGAGGCACAGTGAGGCTAAGAGCCCAAGCTCACCTAGCTAGTGTCAGAGAAGGAGCTAAAATCCAGGCCTCCAATGTCAAGGACAGGCCTCCTCCGACTTTGTTGCTGATTGAAGAGTGTGATAGGACATCCTGGCTTTCATTCAGAAGAGGCGTTCAATGTAGCCATTATGAACCCACAGCTGAGAGCCATCAAGAGATAGTTCTTTGCGTTTTTGTTTTTGTTTTTGTTTTTTTTAGTCTGGCTTCTTTCAGTCAGCATAATTATTTTGAGGTCCATTCATATTGTATAAATTGATAGTTATTATTTTATTACATGGTAGTTGTCTATTGTATATCACCATTTAATAATCCATTCATCTTTGATGGACGTTTCAGCATTTCTAGTTCTTGACTATTCAGAGTAAAGGTGCTACGAAAGGTAGCATTCAGGTCTTTGAATGGACGTATATTTTCATTCCTCTTAAGTGAATACCTGAGAGGGAATGGTTGGGTCATATGGTAAGCTTATATGAAACTTTTTAAGGACCTACTAAAGTGTCTTGCAAGCAGTTATACCATTTTATACCTCACCAGCAGTGAATGAAAGTTCCACATCTCATCAACACCTGATATTGTCAACCTTTTCAATTTTAATACTGAAAGGAGTAATATCGGTTTGTAGTTTAATTCCATTTCTTGTTAATGATAATGAACTTCTTTTCATGTGCTTTTTTGCCATCCATATATCATAATTCACTTTATCTCCTTCGTTTGGCTTATACTAATGGCGTGTGTTCTTTAAAATAACTGCTCTCAGGCTTATGGTATCCATCTTTAACTTACTGCTGTCTACTTTCAAGTGAGACTATACTGTTTCACATATACTATAAAAAACTTACAACAATATACATCTATTTCTCCCTTCTCAAAATTTGTCTAATTGTTCCTATACATTTTACTTCTTTATATGTCATAAATCTCACAATACTTTTTTATTTTTGTTTTAAATGTTCAATTATCTTTAAAGAGATTTAATAATGCTGTGGCTTGAGGTTCACTAATCTTTTTTTCTGTAGTTTCAAATCTGCCATTAATCATATCCAATGTATTTTTTAAGTCAATATTGCAGTTTTCATCACTAGAAATTTAAGTTTTAAAAAAATCTCTTTTATGTCTCTACTCAACATGTTTGATCTAGTATCTTGAACAAATGGAACACTGTAGTAATAACTAATTTAATTTTCAATGTATTAATTCTGTCATCTGGGTCATTTCCAGGTCAATTTTGATTGACTGATTATTTTCTTCTTTTTTTAGAAGATTTTATTTATTTATTTTAGAGAGAGAGAGAGAAAGAGGAGAAGCAGACTTCCCACTGAGAGGGGAGCCTGATGCCGGGTTCGATCCCAGAACCCCGAGATCATGACCTGAGCCAAAGGCGGGCACTCAACTGACTGAGCTACCCAGGCACCATGAGTTTTTTCTTCTTATCATTGATTGTATTGTCCCATTTCTTTGCACACCTAGTAATTTTTGATTGAATGCTAGACATTGTAGATTTTACCATTTCGGGTGCTGGGTATTTTTGTATTACTAAAAATGTTCTTGAACTGTTCTGCCACAGGTTCTAACTTGGAAATAGTTGATCCTTTCAGGTTTTGCTTTTAAGCTTTATTAGTCAGGATCAGAAAAAGGCTTATTTTAGGCCTAATTTGCCCCATCTACAGGGTCAAACCCTGTGGGTACCCTACCTGATGTTCCATGATTAATGAGGTTTTCCATTCTAGCTGTAGAGAACAGCAGTATGTGCTCCAGTCAATATTCACTCTAACCCTTTTGGCAATTCTCACTCTGGCCTTGGGTTGTTTTCTTATGTGTGGTGCTCAGCTGAAACCTTGAGGGAGACCGTATAGATCTCCCCAACTCACTCTCTCTCTCTCTCTATCTATACAGCTCTAATCCCTTTGCTACTCTGTCTTGCAAACTCGTGGTTTACCTGGATTTCCAGCTCTAACTTCTCCATTCAGAGAGAATCCTGGGCTTTGCCTGTGTTTCCTCCTTGCAATGTCATGACCTAGAATCTTTCTCTAGGCAGTAATTTGGGAAAATTGTATGGCTCACCTACTTTGTTTTCCATCTTTCTGGTATTTCTGTCCTTTGTTCCTTGATGTTCAATGTCTTGAATATTGTGTCATATACTTGGTCCGTTTTTTCAATTGTTCAGGTGGGAGGGCAAATCCAGTCCAGTTTGTACTGAAGCAGATCTCTCTCCTGCTACATTAGCACCAACTTTTAGATGAATAAAGAGGGGATGAGAGAGGTTAAATAACTTTCTCAAGGGCACACAGATAGTAAGTGCCACAACTGGATTTGAATATCAATCTTTCAGACTTCCAAGATGATGCTTTTAATTGTAAAGCTGTTAAAACTCATATATAATATGAATTGATGTATTTTGTAATTGATGTGTTTAAATGTCGATATTACATTAAAAAACGTGGACAGATTTCTCACAGAAATTGCTTTCTCTTTTTCCCTTTTAAAGACATGTGTGAGGAACGTGCAGAACGAGTAATTTTAGTTTCATCTGCATATGAAATTGATGTTCGTTCATGTCTTCTTAACCCAAATGAAAGGAAAGGCACTATAATTTGGTATAAAAATGACAGCAAGACTCCTGTATCTATGGAAGTAGACTCCAGGATTCACCAGCACGAAGATAAACTTTGGTTTGTTCCTGCCAAGGTGGAGGATTCAGGACATTACTATTGCGCCGTAAGGTAAGAAAGGAATCAATACGTTGCAGACATGTGTTCTGTGTGCCTGCGATAGTTAAGGACAGAAACATCTTAAATTGTGCTGAATTCACCTATTTTGGTTTATTTTAGGAATTCAACTTACTGCCTCAAAGTTAAAATCACTATTAAGTTTGTACAGCATGAACCTAACTTATGTTACAACACAGAAGCTATATTTACACAGAAACTACCTGTTGCAGCAGATGGACAACTTGTGTGTCCTTATATGGAGTTTTTTAAAGATGAAAAAAATGGCTTACCTGAAATGCAGTGGCATAAGGTAATTTTATGTTAAATATGATATTTTACTTTTCCAGCAAATAAAATTGTTTTCTATTCTAGACAGTAGGGTAAATCTGCAGAGTACTTTTTCATTTGACGTATTGTTTGCTTTTGCATGGTGACACTGAATAGGAAATTGTTTTTAAAGTTGTGAGACTGCGTACATTTAATTTGCAGGGTTTTTTTTTATTTTTGTAAAAGATTTTATTTATTTGACACAGAGAGAGAGGGAGAGAGGGAGCGCACAAGCAGGGGGAGCAGCAGAGGGAGAGGGAGAAGCAGGCTCTCTGCTGAGCAGGGAGCCCGATGCGCGGCTTGATCCCGGGCCCCTGGAATCATGACCTGAGCCGAAGGCGGATGCTTGACCGACTGAGCCACCCAGGCACCCCTCAATTTGCAGTTTAATGAAAGTCTTACTTTCTGTTACTTTTATTTAATAAGATAAAGTTGAGAAGAGGATCGTTGAAATAAAAGCTGTTTAAAGATAAGGCTGATTATAAATTTAAGGTTGTTGAGATAATATATAATATAAAATATATATAATTATATAATGTAATCATATAATATATAACAATATAATTATATAATTATTATAATATATTATAATAGCATATAATATATTATGTTTATTAAATATTAAATTATTTAAAATATTAAAATAAATTAATTTATATATAAAATATATAATAATGTATAATAATATAATAAATATGACATATTTATTATAAAATATATTGGGTTTTTGTTTTATTAAAAATAGTAAGTGGTCCTTAAACAACTGAGTGGTTTAAGTAACTGTCTTAAGAGTGGATTGGCTGGCATTCTGTGGAACACGTCATGTTTTGGTAACTTTGATCTCCTTAGTTTGTTGGAACTTACATGGGGAATCATCTTGTAGAGGTTAAGAAATACAAAATAAATACTATCAATGTGGAAAAGAAGTACAGTGTTACTAAGAAACTATGGCTTTAGCATCTGTCCTCAAACACGTTTTTCTTGCAAAGTAAATTTGTCTTCACTTGTCTTCAAAGTGCAAAGCTCGTAGGCATAAAGATTTAATATCCTGGGAATATAATTGGGACTATTGCCAAAAAAATACTATATTAAAACTTGTATGCAGGGAACATTGTCATATATATTCATATATGTGTTCAGCTTGTGATCATGTGTCTGGTGCAAAACAGAGGAGAAATAAACAGGTGTATGATGATTATTCTTGTAAATGTTCCTGAGGTTTTCAGTTCATATATGTATAAACATCACACGCATAAAACATTTGCCAATGAGAAAAAATGGTAGGCGGGGAAAATCATTAATTGGTCTTAATACTTCCTTCCTCTCCCTCTGTCTAGGATTGCAAACCTCTACATCTTGACAATATAAACTTTACTGGAGTGACAGATAGACTCATCATAGCAAATGTGACTGCAGCGCATGAGGGGAAATATACTTGTGGAACATTCTACACGTACTTGGGAAAGCGATATCCTATTACCCGGGTGATAGAACTGATAACTATAGGTGAGTCCTAGCTCCAGTCCTAGGAGTTTGAATCTGGGAAGGCCCAGAAACCATGATTCTAATATTACCTTCATTGTTCAGGGAGGAACTAAACCCAAGAGAAGCTTGATGACTTGCCAAAGGTCGCGTGGCTTTAGCTTTTTTATGGCTAAGACTAGGTACATGTTTTGCATTCCTGCAGACAGTAAGAGCTATGTTTTCCAACCGAAGCGAGAGGCTTGTTCGTTGCCATGGCTAAAGATGGTTCTTCCAGAGCGCTCTGGGGTTCCCTGTGACTGGTGTACGAGGAAGGGCAGTTCTGAGCGCTTTCGCTTGGGGAGCCTGAGTGTCCAGCAGTTAAGAACATTGACCGGATCTTGTTGGGTTGGACGCTGATGGGCCTTGGAGTATGTTGCATTCCCAGAGTGCGCTCTACCTACTGTTAGCTTCTTGTTAGCTCAGTTACTTTCCCTCTCTCAGCCTGTTTCCGCCTCTGTAAGATGAGCCAACCTTCCAAGGTTGCTGGGGAGATTAGAGATCAGGTATGCTCAGCTGGTGATCATGTGCCTGGTCCAAAACAGAGGAGAAATAAATAGGCGTAGATAATTATTCTTGTAAATCTTCCTGAGGCTTTCAGTTCTCTATGTGTGACTTTTTTTCCCCCCCAAAATGACATTGCCTTTGAAAATATATCCCGGAAATGAGTTGAAAGAGAGGGGGGATTGAACTTTGAAGTCAATCATGTGATACTTGGGGGGTTTGCAGTTTGAGATTTTTTTTGAGCCCTGCCCATTGTTTGTCTGGTGGAGGACTCCTGCTTATGTACCTGCAATCATATTAAAATAAAATAAAATAAACATCTTGGACCTAAAAAAAAACAAACTATATTTCACCTTAAAAGCTATTTTACAAGAAAATGCACTCCTACCAATTACCTGGCGTTGGGCAGAATGCTCAGCCTTTCTGTAAATAGTAGATTTTGTAAGCTTTCAGTAATGAAAGAAGAGTTACTTTAACCAGGACTTTAAAAGTTAAAGGGGCCTTATTAGTAATGCTGGGGCAACAGGCATAAATGGGGACCGTCTCAGGTAAACCCCAAATATGATCACCCTACATATAGCTAAGTTTTCTCAATTCTCTCATAATTTATATTTTTCAAACATTAATTTTATTGAATCAAAATGAATTCCTTGCCCAGGCCCTACAAGCATCAGTGAATTATAATTTTCAACAATCCTTAGATCACAGCCATCCTGAGTTTTTAGCAGCCTCTCTCTGGCCATGGGGTAGCTCTGGTTTGTCTTTCTTGACATACAGCAACCAGACCAGCAGACAGAATTTTAGAGAGAACCAGGGAATTTTTTTTTAATAGGTCAAATATGGTGTAAATACTCTGTCTTCTTTTCTGATCCCTTTTATAGAAATAAATATACTTCATCAGAGAAGAGGGCATATTTTGTTTATGTAAAACAGATTCAAAAATATTAATTGAGCATCTACTATACGCCAGGCACTGTTCTAGGTATACATTAGGGAGCAAAAGAGACAAGATCCTGCCCTGATGGAGCTTACTCTTTTTTTCTTTTTTCTTTTTTTTTTTGACTGTGGTGGAATATTCTGGGCGTTCCAGTTCATAGTTTCTCAGCCTTGGCCACAGATGGACCTTTGAAGTCAATCTTCTTGTAAATAAAACTCAGATGAATTTCTCTTCTGCCCTTTTAAATAAATTCTGTCAAATCGCTTGGCGTTCCACTCTTGGGTCATTACTACAATTACTAAATCCAAGCGGGTCTAGTGCCCGATGGTCTGTCCGCTTAATGCTTCATCCGCGGAAGTCCTTTTCCACAGCTGTCCTGTTGCTCCTGATTCGCTTCGAGGGACGCACCTGTCTGGAGTCCTGGTGATGGGTGTGTTTGTAGCACCAAGCTCGATGGGTTGAGCAGGGCCCAGGCTTGGCAGGAGGTATTCGTGGTTTAGCTTCTCCCTTCACCTCTTGCCTTCTGTCTCCTGCCGCATATGCTTTGGGCAGTCGGGGGAATAGCTGGCCAGCCACCACGTGGTGTATCTTGGTACGTTTTACTGTTGTCATCTGTTGAGATTCTGATCTGTGAGAGACTAAGAAGCCCTGCGGATGTTTGTCTTTCAGAAGAATACAAGCCCGTGAGGCCTGTAATTGTGAGTCCAGCTAATGAGACAATGGAAGCAGGTCTGGGTAAGTGGGTTCCCATCACGCTATGCTGAAATCATTATTTTGAACTCAAGATTAAGATACACTCTCCCTTTACTACACATAACCGAAACCATTTACTGAATAGATCTAGAATTAGTGAGAAAGTAGCACCAATTATGTCTTTAAATGTTCCTTTGGATTTCCTGCCTCTCTTAGCAGAAATCTAGCCATGTCTGATTTGCCCACCCTCGCTTTCCCATGGATGCTTATTACCCATGAAAACATCAGCCACAGGCTAAGTTCAACAGCACTAGAAATGAGAAATGTAATTTATCTGACGGGCACGGGATGGATTTCTTAAGACCAGAGCTAAGCTTTTAGACTGAAGGGTAAGATAACAGACCCAAAAGGACAAGTATTTTTCTAGAATGACCATTAAGACGAGTGAAAATTTTTTATTTCAAGAAAAAAGACATAATCCTATAAGCATTTAGACCTACGCTATACAATGGAGTAGCCATTAGCCATATGCAGCTATGTACATGTAAATTTAAATTAAGTGAATTAACTAATTTAGCTCAATTAAAAATTAGTTCTTCAGGCATATTAGCCGTATTTCAAGGGCTTACCAGCCATATGTGACCAGTGACCACTGTATTAGCACAAATATAGAACATTTCTGCCGTCACTGAAAATTCTCTTGAAAACCACTGGTCCAAACATAAAAATAGATTTTCGTCTCAGAGGATCAAAAGCCAGGCTGGCGTGCAAAGTTCCCTTCTGTAAAAGTCAGTGCCTGAAGACAGTGAATAGCTGTACAGAGTTTAGAAGTAAAAGTTTGTGACCAACGGATTCTGTACTTGGCCAAGTTGTTACTCACCGTGGAAGGTAATATAAAGACATTCCTAGACGGAAACCAACAAAGATGTGAAAACTCACAATTAAATATAGGCCAATAGAATCTAGAGCAGTGTTCCTCAACCCTTTTTTCCCCTCATTAATGCTCCCCTGTAGAGCCTAAAAAGGCATTTCCCTCCCCCAATCCTTTTCCCTTCTTCAGTTTTAATGCCACAGACCTATTGTATATCCGTTGATGTACCATGGCACTTGGCACGGCCACAAAGCATTGCAATATCTACGAATTTCTTGCCCTCTCCCCAAGAACCACTTTTGGCCCTGTTGGCCATAGCTTCTGGGAACAATTCATATTCTAGTGGGGTACATTTAGAGCTCTGAAGTTCAGGTGACACTGATCTCCAAATCTAAAAAAATAGCTTCATATTAGGAAACAATTATTTTATATATATTTTATATATGTTTTTTGATGTATCACGTTGACCAGGTGCACACATCCCCCTGTCATATGATGATGCTGAAGGGTGTCGAGCAGGCATTTGCTGAGATGCAATACAAATTACCAGTGAAATGACTTAGAAAAATAGGAGCTGGGGGCTGCTTCTTAAACTTAATAAATAACATCGATTCAAACCAGTAGTCACTCACATTCTTAGTGGTGAACTACGATAGTGTTAGATGTTCTGCAGGCATAGACCCTCAAGGCAAAGACGCCCAAATAACCAGCATCACTTAACATATTCTAGAAGTGCCCACTTGATACAATCATACATAAAAGAACCAAGGTATGCTTACTGTAAGGGAGAAAAGGCCTTTCTTATTATTTCAGATCATATAATGTATGTATTACTCTCAAGAGAATTACTGGGGAGAAGTTAGAATTAATATATTATTAATTGGCCAGATATAAAATTAATGTTCTAGGTGTAGCGGAAGTCCCTTCAGCTGCGGCGGTGTGCTGTGGGGAAGAGATGGATTTGTAAATCCCCGAGCGAGGTCCTGCCTCCCTGAGGCCACTACTGTGCCGAGGAGACTGTGGGTGAAGCCATCATCACTATGTCTGACCAGGAGGCAAAGCCTTCAACTGGGGACTTGAGGGATAAGAAGGAAAGAGCGTACATTAAACTCAGAGTCATTGGACACGGTGGCAGTGAGATTCACTTTGAAGTGAGGATGGTGGACGACACAGCTCAGGAAACTCAGAGAATCATGCTGTCAAAGACCGGATGTTCCAGTGAATTCACTCAGGTTTCTCTTCGAAGGTCAGAGGATTGCTGACAATCACAGTCCAAGGGAGCTGGGAATGGAGGAAGACGTGATTGAAGCTTATCAGGAACAAACAGGGGGTCCTTCAACAGTTTAGATATTATTTTTATCTTTTCTTCTTTCCCCTCAATCCTTTTTTTAGTTTTAAAAATAGTTCTTTTGTCATGGGGCGTTCAGGACGGAACTGGAGCCTGGCACCTCACGTCCTTAAGACATCTGGGGATTTGAATTCTGGTGTCCGTTAGCCGTTATCATTTGTTTTCCTGGTGCTGAGGTTTGGTGATGAAACCTCGGTGCCCTTCCTGTTGCCCTCTCCTTTTGACAAATTATACGCGTGCACAGAGGGGCCGCCTTGGCCAGGACTGCGTGTCTTCAGGCTTGTGGTAGGTCAGACTCAGCGATGCTCGCGTTGGTCACGGCTTTCCGATTGGCCCTGATGGTCTGACACGTGATTACCTCCCTCCTGGACTTGTGGCTTTCAGTGGGAGACGGAAGTTTCTCCGAGAACCGAGCTGTGGACAAATGGCCTTTCCTTAACTTAAATCTGCTTTTAAAATCTGAGGGGCTGGCCCCACAGTAGAGAAATATCAGGCTGGAGTCGAGGTGGCGTAGAGATGGTGAGAATAGGGACTAACTCCAACGATGGCTTTACTGAAGAGAAAGCATTTTAAGATTAAAGAAAAATCTTGTCAGAAGATCCCCGAAAACTTGTGATTTTCATAAGTAGTTAATAAAGGTATTCATGCCGAAGTGTATACGATGGAACACTGCTCTTTTTTATTTTATTTTTACTTTTCGGCCTGGGGATATGGGTTTTGAATAGACATTGTCTATACCAACTTCATTAAAGTAAACAAAATAGTTGTAAAAGCAAGCAAATAAATACAGTTGATATTCTAAAATGGTAAACTTGTTTGGCAATAACCAGCTAGAAAACATAATGGGAAAAGAGACCCCATTTGCAACATGTCGTAGAGATGTCTATAAAATTTCTTAGCAAAATCTTTCAAAAATATATAGGATTTATAGGGGAGAAAAAAACACAAATTCTGACCTATATCTCAGGAAAATTGAGACTTAAAGCATACATATCGACAAAGAGTGGAAGTGATCTTGTTTCCAATGGGGAGAAAACTGGTTCTTAGTGGAAAAAAAATCTAAAGCAATATACTGTATGTCTGTGGTATTAAAAATTCATGGGAAGGGAGGCCATTAGGATAAAAATGTCTTAAAAGGCTCCAAAGGGAACAATAATGAAAAGAATCTTGAGAAACACCGATTTAAGGAAAACTGTAATAGAAATGTATGTTTTTTTCTTATATGGAAAACTGGAAATTGTAAAGATAGCAACTCTGATTTATAGTTTTAATGGAATTCCAATAAAAATATGAATGGGCTCAAAAGTTGGCAAGTGGTTCTAAAATTCACCCAGGAGATTAAAATGATGAGATTATTAAAATAATATTGGGAAGAAGAGCTCTAAATGATACTAACATTCACCCTACAACTGCAGCAATTAAGATTGTGGTACCATTGGCATCAGTATACCCATTCAGCTCAACCAGGAGAGTCCCAAATAAATAATTTATTTTCTGATAAAAGTGGCATTACAAATTATTATTCAATAAGTGGTTCTGAAGTGGTCAATCAGCTATTTGGATAAAAGCGTTAAGTTAAATCTCTCCCTCACAGTTGCTAACACCATACCCAATTATATTCTAGACAGAGTAAAGAACTAAACCAGTAAAACAATGAAAACGTTTTATATACCTCGATGGAAATGTGCACAGATATTTTCCTGATCTGGTGGCAGAGCTTTAAGAAAAAAGTCGTGAGAACAGACAAAACAGAAATTTGATCAAATAAAAAATAAAAATATCTACACCCAAGAATTTCCATAAACAGAAATAGAAGGAAAGCAGTGAACTCTGAACGGTATTTGGAATCGTTTTCATGTATTATAAAAAGTTAATATCCTGGATGAATAAACCCACACAGCAGTGAGGTTAATATGAGACTCAGTTAAATACTAGACAGCAGGCAGAACAAGTAGTTCTTAAAGGCAAATGAATACTAAACTTCTAAAAGACGCGTTCATTCACCATGATTTCAAGAAACACACATGAAAATTTAAATGGAAAGTTTTCTTCTCTTGTTGGGCAATGACCAAAAATATTTGGAATGTGGGGGCTTGGGGGATAGAAGGCACTCATCAACACGGCTGGACAAAGTGTAGATATGTACGGTCTCACTTGGGAGAGGGGGGCTGGCTTTTTAAATTTGTATATCTCTTTTTTTTTTTTTTAAGATTTTATTTATTTTATTCGACGAGATAGAGACAGCCAGCGAGAGAGGGAACACAAGCGGGGGAGTGGGAGAGGAAGAAGCAGGCTCATAGCAGAAGAGCCTGATGTGGGGCTCGATCCCATAGCGCCGAGATCACGCCCTGAGCCGAAGGCAGACGCTCAACCGCTGTGCCACCCAGGCGCCCCTAAATTCGTATATCTCTTCATTCTACTTCCAGATTCAAAGTAGTACTTCAGGATATGTACCATATTGATGTACAAGAATGGTCATTAGAATATTCATTCTAATAGTGAAAAAAATTAGAAACAAATTGAGTTTAGCAATAGGAGAAGCGTCAATCATAGCGTTATCTGTATTGTGGAATACTGAACGGCCATGAGACAGTTTTGGAAGGCCGAGCCCGTGAGCTGGAATTCCCAGCCTACAGTATTCACAAATAGTAGACAGTAACACGCCATTTTTACAATTGCATGTGAGAAACATTGCGTGTGTACACAGAGAAGATGAGGGATAAGATGCGTGAAGTTATTAATCACGGTTATCTCCACGTGGTGGCTTGAAGGGCAATTTTTCTTTATCTTTGTGTTTTCTATAATTTAAGATTTTTATTCAATGGCCATTTATTAATCTGGACAGATCAGATCAAAGTCAGTTGCTGTGATTAAAACTACATTGCTTTGCAGGATCCAAGCTACAGTTGATCTGCAATGTCAGCGGCCACATTAGTGACTATGTCTACTGGAAGTGGAATGGGTCATCGATTGACGAAGAGGACTCAGTGCTGGCAGAGGACTATGTACCGTAAGTATGCTAAAAGCCACTTTATGCTACAGAGAAGTTTTGGTATTAAATTCATGGCATGAGGGGCGCCTGGGTAGCGCAGTCATTAAGCGTCTGCCTTCGGCTCAGGGCGTGATCCCGGTGTTCCAGGATCGAGTCCCACATTGGGTTCCTCCGCTGGGAGCCTGCTTCTTCCTCTCCCACTCCTCTGCTGTGTTCCCTCTCTCTCTGGCTGTCTCTCTGTCACATAAATAAATAAAATCTTTAAAAAACAAAAAAAAAAAAAACAAAAAAAAAAACAAAAAATAAATTCATGGCATGAAATTTAGACAACCTCGATGGTTTAATTGGATAGCAAAAGTTAGTTGATTGGCCCTTGACCCTTTGCTGCCCATACTGAGTTTTGCTGAGCTAAATAGGATTTATAAGATCTTACACCCTTCAGGTAAAAATGTCATTGTGATGTGAATTCCGGACCACTTGGAAGGCCTTCTCTTGGATTTGGGTAAATATTTACAACATTCCAATGAAGCAACTTTCTTGAATTACCCTTCATGTTATTCTGTGTTTTAAACAGTTTAGGGAAGACTCATTAAGTGGGACGGAGAATCGGGCACGCCACCTCTCAAGTCTCTAGTGGCTTTCTGTTTCCTCTCTCGGGATCAGCTCCTGACTCCTTAGCATTCTCCTTGGTCACCTGCTCCAGTCTCCTCCTGTTTCATGTATTCTTCTCTGTGCCCCCATGGCGACTAGAATGCACATCCATCTTTTTCTTCTCGGAAGCTGGTAATTTTACTTTGATCTCTGCTACTGAGTCTTTTACAGACAGTGGTCTTTGGGCTATAAAATCTCAGATCAGCGTTGCTAACAGCCTGACCATCATCCCTGTGCGTAGGGCTGGTGATCATTTCTGCCACAATTCATATGGCAAATAAAGAGGTGAATCATGTCTATGTGTCTCAGTTGTAGTTTTACTGAAACAACTTCATTCATTCTCTCTCTTTTGAGCAGGGTGGAAAATCCTCCAAAAAGAAGAAAGAATACAATCATCACCATTCTTAATATTTCAGAAGTGGAAAGTAGATTTTATCTACATCCATTTACCTGTGTAGCCAAGAATACAGAGGGTTTAAGTTCAGCATATATCCAATTAATACATCCAGGTAAACAACAGAATACGTGAAATGCAGTTTTGGTTTACTGTTGCAAGAGTCTATGACCTTGAGGTCTGCAATGCTGTTTCCTCTGCCTGGAACGCTCTTGGATTCCTCTTAACCTGGCAAACTTCTATTCTTTCACTTGTCAGCCGAGCTGTTTCTTCTCCTAGGAAGCTTTCTGTCCTCTTGCCTGCCCTTAACAAGCTCTCTGACCAAACAGATGAGGTTAGTGCCCCTGTTATATACTTTCAGAGAACCCTATGTCCCTGTCACAGTATCTGTCATAATTAGTTTTCTTTACGTGACTTAAATTCTGTGACATTGCCGACCAGGTATCTTACCGATCATTCTATTTCCAGAGCTAGTAGTGACTTAAATCTGGCATGTCATAGGTATCTGACGAATATTTTTAGGTAAATGACAGCATAATGGATGTAGAGGGGAATCCTAAGTATCCACTTCTCAGAGAGGATGTCGGAAGTTACTGGTTTTCTTCCATTATATAATCAAACACAATATTGAAAAGATTTGTGACCTATTTTGATTATTTGTAGTTGAATTAAATATAGGGTATTTATGAATGTGTACATGGAAGAAAATTTAAAAACCTATAGACAAATTGTTAGAATTAGTAAATGAATTTAGCAAGATCACTAGTCTCTCTCTATATGTAAATACATACATATATGTACATATAGTATTTCTATGTATGTCAGTAAATACCAACAAATAGAAATTAAATTTAAAATATTACATTTACAATAGTGTCAAAAATTATCAAATACTTCGGAATAAATCTGGCAAAGGCTGTTTCAGACCTCCGTGATACAAACTGAAAAATGTCATTGAGATAAATCAGAGAAGACCTAGATAGGTAGGTATAGATAGATAAGTTCATAGACTGAAAAACTCCATATTATAAAGATATCAGTTCTCCCCAAATGAATCTTTAGATTCAAAACAATTCCAGTCAAACTTTCAACAGTACTTGTGCAAGTATGGGTATGTGTTTGTGTGGGTGTGTTGTTGTGGGCGGGTTTATTCTAGAAGTCATGTGGAAATGTTAAGGGGCGAGAATAATCAAGGTGGTCTTGAATAAAAACAGCAAATCTGGAAGATTGACACTACAGGTATCATGATCTTGGGTGAAGCTGCCATAATTAAGGCTATCAACGTGAACTATGCATTGGCCCAATTGGATATTGGTCTGGAAAATGGTATATATCTTGATTCCTATTTCATACCCAAGTCAGCTGCAAATGGATTAAAGACCCAAATTGGGAAATTAAAGTAATAGAGCTTTGAGAGTCTCTTTTCTGGATGCCTCCGTGACCCCTGACATTTAGAAGGCATTTTTTTCTTCTTTCTTCTCTATACCGCACCCCCTTACCTCTCCTTCCCCTTGCTTTTCTGCCCCTCCTCCACTGTAATCATGGGAGGGAGTGAAGCTAGGAGAACGTGGAAGAGTGACACATTCTGTATGGCATCCTTAAGCCCCTTCTTTCCTTTCCCCCACACTTCAGCTTTCCCCACTTGACTCTTGTACCTCCAGAAACTTCTGTAGGCTTTTGAGTGATTTTGACTTGTTTTACTCTGAAGTGCTCTATCCTATGGGCTTTGGCATTCTTTCTGTGTTATCGTATACAGTGGACCCTTGAACAAAACGGGAGTTAGGAGCACCAACACTCCTACTCCCAGTCAGAAATTCGAGTATCACCCTGAGTCCCCCAAAACTTGACTACCGATAGCCTGCTGTTGACCAGAAGCATTACTGATAACATAAACAGTTAACACATATTTTGTATGTTATGTGTATTATATACTGTATTCTTACAATAAAGTAGGCTAGAAAAAAGAAAATCTTAAGAAAATCATAAGGAAGAGAAAATACATTTACAGTAACTGTATTGTACGAAAACTGTGCATAGAGGGACCCATACAGTTCAAACCTGTATTGTTCAAGGGTCAAGTGTATTGTAATATTTAGGTGGAAATTGCATACAGCGCACCTCAGTTTTATACTGTATCAATTCTAGATGGCTTTGTACATTAGTATGCTTTATTAAGTGATGATAACGAAGAGGTTAACCTTATCTGGGATTTGGAATTGCAGACTAATCCCAAAAATGGTTCCTCTGGGACGGTAATATTTAACTTGGTATGTCCAAATTTTTAATTCTTTTCGTTCTAACATATTTTTTCTTCTTCTCCTCTCTAGTGCCCGATTTCAGGAAGCACACAATTGGTGTATTTGTCATGTTAACAGTGATAATTACATGCTCTGTTTTCATCTACAAAATCTTCAAGGTTGACATTGTGCTTTGGTACAGGGATTCTTGCTATGTTCTCCCCAAAAAAGGTACAATTTTGTATTCTATGCAATGTTTCCTTTTTGGAGAGGGGATAGTTAAGAGTTGTAGAGGATAACTGAGAGGGTTTTTACTTACATTTTAAAATGAAAAGTGGCCTATACAAGACTAGTAGTTATTCTTATACATAATTATAATTTGGGGACTGAACAGACTGAATAGCGTTGTTTTCCAAGTTACTGCTTTAGTGTTCATGATGGTGGGATAAACAGGCATTTAGAGCATTTGTTTGCAAATCCAGCTTGTATTTCCCTGCCCCGTTCTGGTTAAGACATAGGTGACTAACATAATATAATAAAAAATCATTATATATATATAAAAAAAGACATAGGTGACCCTATGGTCTGCCTTCAGAGGAAAGAAATGACGATTTTCATGCATCTGGGAAACTCTCCCTTTCTCTTCTGTTTAAACCTTGCAAAAAAAAAATTAATACTACAATAATACATAAAAGGAAGATTGGATAGAATTCAGGGCTGAGACACCAGGGAAGACGATGAGACCAGGGAGCTAAGGATAGTTCCCAGACCAAGAGGTAAAAACCCTCTGCACGTGAGGGGCCATTCAGTAATATAAGAATACTTCACAGTGAGACACAATACATAGAAACTTGTAGGAGAGGACCGCTTTAAAGAGTTACTGTATTTTTAGTATTGCTGCCTCATTCGTACCCTTACCCACACAAATTAATAATTCATTCTGAAATGCACGTTCGGGACACTGACTTTACCCAATGCCTTTTCTTTTGGATCTAAGTATTTTACATTTTCCCCTCTAGCTTCAGATGGAAAGATCTATGATGCATACATACTGTATCCAAAGACCCCTGGGGAAGGGTCCACCTCTAACTCAGATATTTTTGTGTTCAAAGTCTTGCCTGAGGTCTTGGAAGAACAGTGTGGATATAAACTATTCATTTATGGAAGGGATGCCTATGTTGGGGAAGGTGAGTGCGTCGTGGAAAAAAGGAAAAGTCTTTGTTGTAAAAATAATTGCTAAAGTTAGGTTTCATCTTTCTAGAAGAACTGTGGCGTAGGTAAACAGCTTTGGCAGTTTTAAGAACCTCCTCGGTGGGTGTGTGATGACGATTTTCACAGCTATTAAATGCAAAGTACTTACTTTTCTTGTGTTTTGCTGGCACAAGAATTAACTAAGTTTTATTTAGTTTTGGGAAGCTTTACGAGTAGTTAGATCCAATAGTTACTTTATAGCTGAGACAGCAAAAGAGGAGTGGAAGAGATCAAAAAGTTTAAGGTTTTAGGATTTCTACCCCAAGTATTCTGAGTCCTAAATGAAATATTCAGCTTTTGTGGGTCAGGTTTTGAGCTGGTCTATAAAACTGGAAACTTCTTTCATTTTACTTAAGATGAGAAAAAAGAAGGGGGCGCCTGGGCGGCTCAGTTGGTTAAGTGGCTGCCTTCGGCTCAGATCATGATCTCAGGGTCTTGGGGTCGAGCCCTGTGTCAGGCTCCCTGCTCAGTGGGGAGTCTGCTTCTCTCTCTGCCCCTCTCCCTGCTCATGCTCTCTCTCTCTCTCTCTCTCGTAAATAAATAAAATCTTTTTTAAAAAGGATGGGAAAAAGAGCATTAGAAGACAAAAGGGTTGGGGTGGGAAGAACCTTATGGGGTTTTGGTTTGGGAGAGAATAAGTATTAATCGAAATTTTACTTTTGCTGTGCTTCTTGTTTTTCAGACATTGTTGAGGTCACTAATGAAAACATAAGGAAAAGCAGAAGACTGATTATCGTTTTGGTCCCGGAAGCATCAGGATTGGGCTGCCTGGGGAATTCTTCTGAAGAGCAGATAGCGATGTACAATGCTTTCGTTCAGGATGGAATTAAAGTTGTCCTGCTTGAACTGGAGAAAATCCAAGACTATGAGAAAATGCCAGAAACCATTAAATTCATTAAGCAGAAACACGGGGCCATACGCTGGTCCGGGGACTTTAGGGAGGGATCGCAGTCTGCAAAGACAAGGTTCTGGAAGAATGTCAGATACCACATGCCAGTCCAGCGGCAGCCACCTTCATCCAGACCCCAGTTTCTGTCCTTGGCCACAAGGCCAGACTCTAAGAAAACGCTGCAGAGGGAGGTGCAGGTGCCCCTCGGGTAGCAGGGAGAAGTGTGGCCCAGAGTTCCTTGGGTGACTCATGTCTTGTGGCATTGCAGGCTGGGCTGTGCCCCCACTGACTCTACAGTCGTGAAATGCACCTGTAGCGTCCCTTATCCCTGAGGTCATCTGGAATCGGATTGTTAAGGGAGCAGAATGCGGTGCCGGTAGCAGGGCAGCGCAATTCAGAACCGAGGGCTTGGAAACCCTTTTAGAAGGCAACAGATGCCCTGTCGGAAATGTGTGAACTGCTGAGAACAGGCACTGGGACCGCAAATGAGAGGGAGGAACAAGCAGGAAATATTTAGCATCTATAAACGGTTTTATGAAGTTGTCTACAGTCCAGAGGCGGGGCTGTGGCCCAGTCCGGGGACTGCCCGGTCCCTGGCCCCCCCACTGGCTTCCCTTGGCAGTGCTGCCAGCAAAGTGAGACTGGTATTTCACAGAGTGGGGTAGAAGTATTCTTGGAGAAATTTCCATTTGCTTCGCACTTTCCGCAGGCATCGACAGCCAGCTGTCCGTTTCCAAAGACCGAATTTCATTTCACAGACCTTTAAAATTCTCATTTCGGTGAAGAAAGGGATTCTTCAGGATTGCACATTTTTGAGAAAAAAAACTTAGCTTTCTGCTGGAGAGAATTTCAGAAGCAGGAGTAGCAGAGCCCTGATCCAGCTCTGCATGCTTCCCCCCTGCCTGGAATGAACATTCTGTCCTACCTTCCTCTTCTGGGTTCCACTTGACTCGTGGCTTCTTTGGAAGGACAACTTCCAGGTCACTTCCTCCCTGTTCTCTGTCACACACCTGGCCCGCGATTAGCTGTCCTTCATGAAGTGCTGCTCTGAGCTTCCCCTGCTCTTACTCCGGGGCTCCTCCTGGTTGGGGAGCTAAAGCCCGATTCCCCCAGTCTGTCCGCACAGCCATTCCCCTCACTGTCCTGCTCTGTGGATTCCCGGTCAGCCTCAGGTACCTTCACGCCCACCCCTAGTACTTCCTCTTCTCTGCTTCTCCTTCCTATCTCCTCCGACCAGAATGCCTTCTCGAATTTTCTCCAGAGTTTTATGAAATTTGAAATTTACTCCAACTCTGTTTCTCTAAGAGATTTCCCCAAGAAGCTGCCCTAACATACCTGCTCTCTCCTCTCAGGCTGACAGCACTGAGTCTGTTGGCTGTCCCTTTGCGAGAAGGCTGTTCCGTCTGTTCCCTGCCGGGGAGGCTGTGGGTGCGTCTCTCCTTGTCAGGGTGCCTTCACAAGTAATTTGCCCACCTGACGTAGATTTGGGTAGGGCTTTCTTGTTGAAAAAGGTCCACAGATTATCATATTTAAGTTTTGCAATCACCCTAATGTTATAGAGAAAGCAAGTGACCTATTTTTAAAAATTATGTTCTTCGTGCTGTCAGACCTAGGGCTCACAACAGGGTTGCTGGCTCCGAGTGTAGTGTCTTTAGCGCTTGACATCAGGTCAATAAATGTCCCCTTCAGCCCTACCCCTGGCACTTTTGTGAGAAGAAATGCTTGTTTTCTAGAATGGTGACTGAGGCCAGGAAGGGTTTCATTTAAGGAACCAAATTCTAAACTTCGGAGTGTTGGAATTCACAAAAACTATGGTTAGGTTTGTGAAAATTATTTCTGCTTTCATATATTCTTTCCCGAAAGGTAAATATTTCTTAGTGAATTAGAAATGAAAGCAAATTGGTTTTTTGGTATAGGAAACTATTTTTTAAAACTTGATAATAGTCCCTAGAGAAACCCCGAAAACTGCAAAGCCAAGTTCACGTGCCACTTGTCCCATTTTAAACGTCGATGAACATGGACGTTTTTTATATTTTTAATGTTTTTTATATTTTTAATGTTTAATGTTATGGGTGAACACAGACCTATACAGTGTATTCCCCTCCCCCACAGTGATCAGAGCTAGACAAGAACAGTCGAATGCTCTGCCTCTTCTCTTTCCACCTGCTTTCTCTTGGATCCGATCCGGCAGCGTTGAGTAAA
This sequence comes from Ursus maritimus, assembly GCF_017311325.1. NCBI lineage: Eukaryota > Metazoa > Chordata > Mammalia > Carnivora > Ursidae > Ursus > Ursus maritimus. The sequence continues at coordinate 78,581,337 of NW_024426774.1, forward strand.
AGCACTGTTTTGGAACTGCTGGTTGGTTGTTTTTTTTTTTTTTTTTTCTAGAAAGTGCCTAATTTTTATTTGTCAGCGCACATGGGGTAGGGTGTGAAGATGTCATGGTCAAAAGGCCTATCAGATGTTTAACACCTATGTTGCTGATGATTTTCAGTCTGTCATCCATAAAACACACTTGCGTGTGTAGTGCCAAGAGAGCGAATTCCGAAACTTCGACTTCGCAGCAAAGTTGGCCAGAAAGTAAGGAGCGGGGAGAACAACCAAGAGTTACCAGTGGCATTGCACCTGAAATTTAGGGAGGGACAAGAATCAAGGGATTTGCCCGGGACCAGGAGAATCCCCAACAGGAAAGCTCATGTCATGGTGTCACTCCCAGTTCCCAGGGGAGGATTCCGGAGGAAGGAGCTGCACTCCTAGTTCTCTGGGAACTTCCTTTGTTTTATTGTTTTCCCTGAAAACCTCTTTTAAGCTCTTCCTTTCAAGCCTTCCCCATTAATTAGATCGTGCTGCATTATCTGATGGTGGTATTTTTTGTCAGCCTAAATGTTCGAAGGAGAGTTTGCCAACAAAGCCTTTGGCTTCCAGGGGTGAAAACTGGCCTAGCAGAATTTGTATTTTCCTCCTCCCACCCCTCTTTGTGTATTTGTGATAAAAGAAAAGGTATTGAGCCATTTTTTCCAGTGGTATTTTTGATAAATTATATTTTTACTGGTTAATGATGAAGGGTTTTTAGAAACTTGTTTGTACAATTGTGAGCAGATACCAAGTATTTTTATATAAAACATCAGTCCGTGTCCAGCATGTATCACTGATCGATGGACTGAACTTATTTTCCAATAAAATTGGCAAAACCTGGTACTGAGTATTCTCATGAAAATCTGTTTCTGTGCCGGCCCGGTCCTGGGCTTACCCAGCCACACTCCCAGCTCTGATGTAGGGTGAAGACCCCTCTGCCTGGGGAATTCAGAGGCCACAAGCCGACCGGTGAGCCCTGAATCCCACCTGTGGCCTCAGCGGCAGTCCACTTGTTTGCTTACTTCCAAAATGGATTAAAATGTGAGGGTTTTTTAAAATTATTAATCCTTTACCAGTCCAAAAAAGAGAGCAACATTTGTACGGACTTTTTCACATTTTACAAAAGGTTTTCCGTTGATGTTCTCCTTTGACCCAGAAAGTGAATAAAATCGGCGAACGTGGTGTCCACAGGGCAAGCTCGCGATGCTCCCCAACTCCAGGGATCGGAGAGCCAGGCACCGTCGGCGCTGCTCTGCTCTGACCTCACAGCCCTTCTCCCGAGCAGGTGGCTGGGGCGGCACCCGGGGAGCAGGCCCCAGGAGGCAGGTGAGCCGGGAGTCTGAGGGCCCACTCTAGGTCCTGCCTCCTCCTCGGTGTGCAAACTCGGACAAACTATTTGAGCCCCAGTTTCCTTACCTATAAAATGGGTATAATATCTCCTTCGTAGAGCTGTGCAAGGATTAGAAAGTTGAGGTATATTCTGCGGGCACTGTGCCCAGCGGGTCCTCAGGAAATGGGAGCTTGGTTAGTAACAATTCTCTGAATAAACCTGCTCATATTAGAATCTGCAAATAGAATGGAATTGCAAACCAGAAGAGGCAGCTGACACCGGGAGGGGGCAAGTCAAGCAATTGGAAAAATAAAGTGCAAATGCCCAGAGAAAGCTGTGTGATGCGGAGGCCAGGAGCCCTCCTCCCATCAGCCCCGGCCTGTGTTCTGTGTCACTGAGGGCCGGTGCCTGACGTTCAGTCACACTGACCCTCTGCTGCCTGGGGGACTTTAAGGGATGTCTGGTTTCTAAAGAAAGGGATTTTACACGCTCCTGAAGGATTTTTCCATAAAAAATGAAAAAAATGCAAGAATTTCTGAAAATTTCAAGATCAGCTATCCAGAAAACTTGCCTATACAGAATTTCTCACTGGAAAAATTCAGAGAGCTTTTCACCAGATTTTGGTTAATTTACCAGCGAAAATACATATTTTTTAGCAAACAAAAAAAGTCAATGCTAACCACCATTAAAAAACCATTTAAAAGTGGTGTTTTTTTTGTTGTGGTTTTTTTTTTTTTTTTTTTTTTTTTTGGTCATGAGGATTTTTATTTGCTTTACTCTAAGGAAGTAACTTCCTTAGAGTAGGGTTTTGGTTTGCTTTGCTTTTTGTTTGTTTTTGGTCTTTGGAAATGTTTCTCAGTCGGGGTGCTACCTGGTGGGAAAAAATCCCCTAGTATTAATTCCTACATGGTCACAGGTTTGAAGCTAGAACAAAGCATTTGGTTGTTTTGTGCCTCTGTTTTCTCATCTGTGAAATAGGACTTCCTGTGTTTCAAGGTTTTTATATGTGGAAAGCCTCTGTCCAGCATTTGAGAGAGAATTTCAAGATATATTTTTTAAAAATTTGCCTTTTGATCAGATAAAACAAAAAAAATTCATTTATCCCAAATGTATCTTTTTTAGATTCTGGAGTTTTGGCTGTGGAGGGAGAGGAAGACATATCATCCTTTTTTTTTTTTTTTTTTTTTTTAAGATTTTATTTATTTGAGAGAGAGAGAGAACAAGACGGGGGAGAGGCAGAAGGAGAGGGAGAAGCAGGCTCCCCACTGAGTAGGGAAGAAGGCATATGTCTTGGACTTAACTTCTAAAAATGATAATAGCTTTTATTTAATCCAGTTTTAGCAAGTCAGGATCTGGTTTGTTATTTTTAATGTACACCTGACGCTGGAACAATGCAGGTTTGAACTGCATTTGAACTGATGCTCGTTCCAGGATCAACTGTAGCAGGTTTCCCAGATATTAACTGAGGGACTTTTAAATATAAGTATCACAGAGTTATAAAATCAGATTTCCTCAAGCTAATTTATCAGAAGAAAATCTTTTCACCTTTGAGGCCAGAATCTGTGAGCATGGTGAGTTGGGCTTGATGTGAAAGCACAAAAAGGTAGCAAGTGGCAAGAGAAGGTTCTGGAGTTGGAATGGGGCCAGTTGTTCCTTTTTCACCAAGATAAGATGCACAAATGGATCACGACAGCAGCCAAAATTCATAAAATAGGAAAAATAGATTACACATAAAAAATGCACATGGGGAGACAGGTGAGAGGGACCTCCTTTTGGTGCACCGACATGTATTTTTCATATGAGTGTGTGTGTGCGAATATTAGTTTTAGGGAAAGGAAGAGTTACAGGAAACAGAGACACTATCTAAAGTGAGTATTAACCTTTCAAAACAAAAAACCACGTTCATCTTAACACACATAGCTCAGGTTTTGGCCGATTAAAGCACACAGACCCTGTGTGTTCACCTCAGACCTGCAGCCCCAACATTAACACAGCAGTTAGGAGATTCATAGCTGTGAGACCCGGTGAGCCTGTGCCACTTGAACCTCGACCCACAGGATGCTGTTGACTTCTCTAGGCCACTCTGATGTACTCAGAGTGAAAGTCAGTGAAGCTTGTTTTTCTCAGAACCTTTGACCTGGAAGTGATCCCAAGTGTCACTGGGTTCACCCTTCTCGGTCTGGGACGCGAGCTGCACTGATACCATTCCACAGGGTTCCCCGGTTTTCCTTTCACTCAATATATCCTGAGAGCGAGACTCCCGTGACTTCATTAGTGGGGGGCGGGGGCATTACATGCGGAACAGCTCCCGAGGGAACCCACTTCTGCTTCCGCCCTGTGTGGTCAATCCTGTCTGATGGCGGCTCCTTTTTTTCTCCTCGGCCATTTTACGTCACTGGTCCTGCTTAGCCTGAGACAGAGTCCAGCCTCTCACCGCCTTCACAGCTGTGCACAGTGGCCATCTGCTTGAACACTATTGTTAGAGGACATCCGGAATCATGCCTTCTTCGGATTTCTTGTTTCCTAAAACTGGACTCCATGTCCTCCCTCAAATTCCCAAATGTAGGGGAAATATTTTTGCTCTCAAGTTTACTTTTGAATTGTTTTAAAAGTGCCTCACATTATACTGACACTGAGAAAATTTCAAAGTCAGAAAACACTCCAGCCATAGTGAATAGTGTGAAGAGAAAGTACTTCTGGAAATGAACTCCTACTGTAGAAAGTCTTAAATCCCTGACTAAAATATCTGCTCTTTATCATTCAGAGATGGTATAGGGGAATTATCAGAGATTTTGGGTGAAAGGACATTGGGCATAAAGAAAGTTGGCTGGGGGACATGGTGATGCAGTGTATAGGGAGTAAGAGTTTAGGGAGGCTGTTAGCAGGTGGAGATAATAATCCCTTTGTGACTTGATGGTATTAGAACCATTTTTCTTAGATGAAATTTTTTTAAAACCCCTTTTGTATTATGGAAACAATATTGGTTTGAGAGAATGCAGAAATTTCTTCTAAAAAGTACATGTAAGAAAAAAGTCACCAATGACCTTACAACTTAAAAAAATTACTGACTTAAAAAAAAAAGATTTTATTTATTTATTTGAGAGAGGGGGGAGGAGCAGAGGGAGAGGGAGAAGCAGACTCCCTGGTGATGAGAAAGCCCAACTTGGGGTTCAATCCCAGGACCCTGAAATCATGACCTGAGCCAAAGGCAGACTCTTGACTGAGTGAGCCACCCAGGCGCCCCTAATTACTAACATTTTATTGTCTTTCTATTGATATAACTGAGATCATTTAATATGTGTGGTTTAATCCCCCTTTTTTTAACTTAGTAAAAATATTTGCCCATGTTACTATTATTTGAAATGTGATCTATGAGTGATGATTAAGCCTATCAAATGGAAGGTCCATAATTTAGCTTTTCTGCTTTGTTTGGACACCCGGATTATTTCCAGTTTTCAGTCATTGGGTGTGAAAATGAAATAATCAACCTTGCCGAAATATCTTTGTCCACTTCCTTCATTATTTGCTTAGCATGGATTCCTAGAATTGGTGAGCCAGGGGGCACTGGACCTTTTCAGATTCTTCGCTAATTGATTTTCACAGAGACATTTGCTCTGCCTTCCCACTGGAAGTATATGACACTGAAAATACTCATTTTTATTTTTTTTTTAAATGATTTTTTATTATATTATGTTAGTCACCCTACAGTACATCCCCAGTTTCCGATGTAAGGCTCGATGATTCATTAGTTGTGTATAACACCCAGTGCACCATGCAATACGTGCCCTCCTTACTACCCATCACGGCCTATCCCATTCCCCCACCCCCCTCCCTTCTGAAGTCCTCAGTTTGTTTCTCATAGTCCATAGTCTCTCATGTTTCATTCCCCCTTCTGATTACCCCCCCCTTTCTTTATCCCTTTCTTCCCCTACCGATCATCCTAGTTCTTATGTTCCATAGATGAGAGAAATCATATGATAGTTGTCTTTCTCTGCTTGACTTATTTCACTTAGTATTATCTCCTCCAGTGCTGTCCATGTTGTAGCAAATGTTGAGAACTCGTTCTTTCTGATAGCTGAGTAATATTCCATTGTATATATGGACCACACTTCTTAATCCAGTCATCTGTTGAAGGGCATCTCGCGCCTTCCACAATTTAGCTATTGTGGACATTCGCTATGAACATTGGGGTGCATATGGCCCTTCTCTTCACTACGCTCTGTATCTTTTGGGGTAAATACCCAGTAGTGCAATGGCTGGATCATAGGGTAGCTCAATTTTTAACTTTTAAGGGACCTCCACACGGTTTTCCAGAGTGGCTGTACAACTTGCATTCCCACCAACAATGTGGAGGGATCCCCTTTCTCCACATCCTCTCCAACAATTGTTGCTTTCTTGCCTTGTCTATTTTTGCCATTCTAACTGGCGTAAGGTGGTATCTCAGTGTGGTTTTGATTTGAATTTCCTTGATGGCTAATGATTTTGAACATTTTTTCATGTGTCTGTTAGCCATTTGTATGTCTTCATTGGAAAAGTGTCTGTTCATATCTTCTGCCCTTATTTTTGATTTGTTTATTTGTTTCTCGTATTGAGTTTGAGAAGTTCTTTGTAGATCTTGGATACCAGTCCTTTATCTGTAGTGTCATTTGCAAATATATTCTCCCATTCCGTGGGCTGCCTCTTAGTTTTTCTGACTGTTTCCTTGGATGTGCAGAAACTTTTAATCTTGATGAAGTCCCATAAATTCATTTTATCTTTTGTTTCTCTTGCCTTGGGGATGTGTCATGAAAAAGGTTGCTTTGGCCGATGTCGTAGAGGTTGCTTGCCTATGTTCTTCTCTAGAATTTTGATGGATTCCTGTCTCACATCGAGGTCTTTCATCCATTTGGAGTTTATTTTTGTGTATGGTGTGAGATAGTGGTCAAGTTTCATTCTTCTTGCATGTAGCTGTCCAATTTTCCCAGCACCATTTATTGAAGAGACTGTCTTTTCCCACCGGATGTTTTTTCCTTGCTTTATCAAATATTAGTTGCCCAAAGAGCCAGGGTCCATTTCTGGGCTCTCTATTCTGTTCCATTGGTCTATGTGTCTGTTTTTGTGCCAGTACCATGCTGTCTTTGTGATCACAGCTTTGTAGTACAGCTCGAAATCTGGCATTGTGATGCAGCTTTGTTTTTCCTTTTCAACAGTTCCTTGGAGATTCGGGCCTTTTCTGTTTCCATACAAATTTAAGGACTGTTTGTTCCAGTTCTTTGAAAAATGTCCTTGGTATTTTGATCGGGATAGCATTGAAAGTGTAGATTGCTCTGGGTAGCATGGACATTTTAACTATGTTAATTCTTCCGATCCATGAGCATGGAATATCTTTCCATCTTTTATGTCTTCCTCAATGTCTTTTAAGAGTGATTTATAGTTTCTAGAATATAGGTCCTTTACGTCTCTGGTTAAGTTAATTCCCAAGGTAACGATAGTTTTTGAGTGCTATTGAAATGGGATGGATTCCTAATTTCTCTTTCTTCGGTCTCGTTATTGTGTATAGAAATGCAACTGATTTCTGAGCATTTATTTTGTATCCTGCCACGTTACTTTGGCTCTATAACTTCTAATAGTTTGGAGTGGCTTCTTTTGGGTTTTCCATATAGAGTATCATATCATCTGCAAAGAGAGACATTTTGACTTCTTCTTTGCCAATTTGAATACCTTTGATCCCTTTTTGTCGTCTGGTTGCTGTTGCAAGGACTTCTAGTACTATGTTGAATAATAGTGGCGAGAGTGGGCATCCTTGTCGAGTTCCTGATCTTAAGGGAAAGGCTTCCAGCTTTTCCCCATTGAGAATAATATTTGCAGTAGGCTTTTCATAGATGGCTTTATGAGATTGAGAAATGTACCTTCTATTCCTACACTCTGAAGGGTTTTAATCAGGAAAGGATGCTGTATTTTGTCAAATGCTTTTTCGCATTCGATTGAGAGGATCATATGTTTCCTGAGTCTTTTCTTGTTGATATGATGTATCACGCTGATTGATTTGCGAATATTGAACACGCTTGCATCCCAGGTATGAATCCCACTTGATAGTGATGGATAATCCTTTTAATGTACTGTTGGATTCTATTAGCAAGTATCTTGTTGAGGATTTTGTCCATATTCATTAGGAAATCGGTCTGTAATTCTCCTTTTGATGGGATCTTTGCCTGGTTTGGGGATCAAGGTAATATTGGCCTCATAAAATGAGTTTGGTAGCTTTCCTTCTGTTTCTATTTTTTGAAATAGCTTTAGGAGAATAGGTATTATTTCTTCTTTGAATGTTTGGTAGAATTCCCCAGGAAAACCATCCGGGCCTGGAGTTTTGTTATTTGGAAGGTTGTTTATCACTGACTCAATTTCTTCATAATTAATTGGCCTGTTTAAGGAATCAATTTCTTCCGGTTTCAATCTTGGTAGTTTATAGGTTTCCAGGAAGGATTCCATCTCTTCCAGATTGCTTAGTTTATTGGCATATAGCTGTTGATAAAAATTTCTAATAATCCTCCAATTTCAATGGTGCTGTCATTTGACCTCTCCTTTTCGTCATAATTTTAATAATCTGGGTCCTTTCTCTTTTCTTTTGGATAAGTCTTGCCAGGGGTCTGTCAATTTTATTGATTCTCTCAAAGAACCAGCTTCTAGTCCTGTTGATCTGCTCTACTGTACTTCTGGTTTCTGCTTGATTGATTTCAGCTCTAATTTTGGTCAACTGCTTCCTCGTGCGTGAATTAGGCCTGTCCCTCTGTTGCTGTTCCAACTTCTTGAGGTGAGAACATAAAAACTGCATTTTAGATTTTTCTATTCTTTTGAGTGAGGCTTGGATGGCTATGTATTTCCCTTAGGACTGCTTTTGCAGTATCCATAGGTTTTGGACTGTTGTATTTTCATTCTCATTGGTCTCCATAAATTGTTTAATTTGATTTTTGATTTCCTGGTTTATCGAGTCATTCCTGAGCAGTATGGTTCTTAGTCTCCAAGTGTTTGAGTTTCTTCCAAATTTTTCCTTGTGGTTGAGTTCCAATTTCAGAGCGTTGTGGTCTGAGAATATGCAGGGGATAATTTCAATCTTTTGGTATCGGTTGAGACCTGTTTTGTGTCCCAGAACATGGTCTATTCTTGAGAATGTTCCATGGGCATTAGAATAGAATGAGTATTCTTTGGTTCTGGGGTGTAGTGTTCTATATATATCTATGAGGTCCAACTCGTCGAGTATGGCATTCAAAGCCTTTGATTCTTTGCTTAGTTTTTGCCAGGGTGTTCTGTCTATTTCTGATAGTGGAGTGTTGAGGTCCCCTACTATTAGTGTATTTTTATTTATATGTCTCTTTATTCTGGTTAAGAGTTGGCTTGTGTATCTTGCTGCTCCCTGTTGGGGGCATATATATTTATAATTGTCATATCCACTTGTTGAATACTTCCCTTAAGAATAATATAGTGCCCTTCTGCATCTCTAACTATAGTCTGTAGTTTAAAATCCAATTTATCTGATATGAGAATTGCTACCCCAGCTTTCTTTTGAGGTCCATTTGCGTGAAAGATGGTACTCCACCCCCTTACTCTCAGTCTGAATGCATCTTTGGGTTTGAAATGAGTCTCTTGTAGACAGCAAATGGATGGGTCATTTCTTTTTATCCAATCTGCAACCCTGTGGCGTTTTATGGGATCGTTCAAACCATTTACATTAAGACTGATTACTGAGAGATATGATTTTAATGTTGCCATGTTGCCAGTAAAGTCTTTGTTTGTATTGGCTGTGACTTTCTGTTCTGTATCACTCTTGGGGCCTTTTTACTTTTATAGAACCCCCGTAATATCTCCTGTAGGGCTGGTTTCGTGGTTACAAAATTGGTTAGTGACTGGCGATTCTGAAATGTCTTTATTTCTCCATCAATTCTGAATGACAGCCTTGCTGGATAAAGGATCCTTGGCTGCATGTTTTTCTGAAAGAGCTTTTAAATATGCTCCCCAACCCTTTCTCTCATTCCAGGTCTGTGTAGACAGGTCTGACGTAATTCTGATGCTTTTGCCTTGGTGCATTTCTTTGCCCTGCCGCTTTCAATACTGTATCCTTGCATCTAATATTTGCGAATTTCACTATGACATGACGTGGCGTAGGTTTGTCATGGTTGAGCTTGGGAGGGGTCCTCTCTGCCTCTTGGACACGAATGTTTGTTTCCCTTGCTAGATTAGGGAAGTTTTCAGCTACAATTTGTTCAAATATCTCTTCTAGACCTCTGTTTTTCTCCACCCCTCGGGATGCTGATGATTCTAACATTGGATCGTTCATTGAGTCAGTAATCTCCGTAACCTACATTCGTGGGCGTGGATTTTTAAGACCATCTTCTATTTTCATTTTTTCCTCTATTAACCCATCCTCCAATTCACTAACCCGTTCCTCTGCTTCTGCGACCCTGGCCGTCAGAGCCTCTAGTTTTCCTGCGCATTTGGCTCATAGAATTTTTAATTTCTGTTAGATTCGCTCTCATTTCTGTCCTTAGGGATTCTATATTCTCAGTAACCTTTTCGTTAATAGTTTTTTCAATTCTACTCATCATTTTGACCATCGTTACTCTGAATTCCATTTCTGATAATTTGGTTACATCCATATCCATTATTTCTGTGGCAGAGGCCACAGAATCACTGTTCTTTCTTTGCTGGGGGGCTTCTCTTCTTGTCATTCTGATGAAGAGAGGTTGGGGGGTTTCCAGAGCCCAAATTATTGACTGGGTCCCAGGCCGTGCCTTGTTTTATAGGGATCTTAGGGATGTGGGCTTCTTCTTTAAAGATTTTATTTATTTATTTATGTGGCAGCCAACCAGCGAGAGAGGGAACAGAAGCAGGGGAGTGGGAGAGGAAGAAGCAGGCTCCCAGCGGAGGAGCCCGATGAGGGACTACTTTCCAGAACGCCGGGATCACGCCCTAAGCCGGAGACAGGCGCTCAATGACTGCGCCACCCAGGCGCCCGGGTTGTGGGCTTGATTTTCAGCCTGCCTCTGTGTGTTCTGGGGAGGGCCTGCGCGCCGATACTCAGGCAGCCCTGTTTGGGTAGAGTCTCCGTGTCCCCTGTGAGGGGGGATGGGGAGGGGCACTCTCTGAGCTGGTATTTCCAGGCTTTTGTTCTCTGGCGGCTTTCCCTGGCGGTTTGCTGTGCCTCTTCTGAGAGTCAGAGCAGCGGCGGCTGAATTTCAGCCTCTGTCACAGAACAGAGGGATTGCGGCCCGTTCTCTACTAATGTTCTGGCCACTTTAACTCCGTTACTGTTGGTGCTGCTCAACCCTGCAGCGTCCCGGGATGTGCGCCCCACACCCGGCGTCCCAGCCCTCACTTCCAGGGCCGGCGCGTCTCTGTCCTTTGTGTTTCTAACACCGCCAGCCGCCAGCCGCCCCGCGCGCTCCAGAGCTCGCGGTCTCAGTCTGGATCCAGTGAGCGCACCGGGATTCCGGGGTTCCGCGAGATGCCTGGTGGCGCGCGCACCCGGCTCACGGTCTCAGTCTGCTGTTTTGCGGGTGCCGTCCGCGAGCCCCGCCCGCTCCCGTGCAAGTGGCTACGCTTCCGGGCGCTGAGCGGTAGCTCCCTCTCCCTTCTGTTTATTTTCCGATATCTGTGCGCGGTTTCATGGCTCCCCGCTTCGTACCTCAATACTCAGCGCTGGAGATGTTCATTTGTAGAGATCCAGATGCGTCTTCCTGCGTCTCAGGCTGGTTCCGTGGTTGTTTAGGCTGGTCTGGTACCTATCCAGCTCGACTCGGAGGACCGGCTGAAAACGGTGTCTCCTACTCCTCCGCCATCTTAACTCCCCCGAAAATACTCATTTTTAAATCTTCGTCAACTTGACAGACAAAAAGGGTATCCTTTGTGATAAATATTTATTTGTACATTAAACAATTCAATCAAAAATTTCACTTAGCATTGACAGTTCCTGGGAGGATGCAACCGTTACCCCCAAATTCTGTAAGACTCTCAGCTAATCAGCAAGAGGGCTGAGAATATAGCCCAGATGTTCTGACTCCCAGATAAGTGATCTTTCTAACTAATCGGTGTTAACAGATGACATTGACTAGGGATAAATGTAAGACCCTTCACTTGCAATAAAGGAAATGTATAAGCCCAGACACAGATAAGATGGTTTAGCAGCAACAAAAGCGAAAAAACTATTTAGAATGTTCATGTACAGCAATTCTAGATTGAATGAATGAGCAACGTGGGGGCAAGAAGAAGCCAAAATAACATACAAGTCCAGCCAGACCATAGGGGATATTGACACAAGTGTAACATTTAGAATTACAGGGATGAAGTTCCCATGTCCTCCATGTTTCAGAGGCCAGGAGACAAGCCAGCTGCTAAGTGGCCTTGTGGGCTAGTGGAGTCTCTGATGTGAGGTACTTGGTCTAGAGAGAAGGACCATTGTAAAAACATCAGCAACATTAGATGTGTGGCAATGTGGAAGACTAGGTTCTTCTTTCTATGGACCCAAAGGGTATAAAAATAATCCCTAAGTGGATAAGATTTCCTCCTCCCATTTGGAAGGATTGATTTGCTAGTAGGCCTACAATTTGGAAAGGGCTGCCTTGGAGAGAATGAATTCTTCCCAGTCTAAGCTAAGCAGGGTTATGAAGAAATCCGAACACCAGATGTGAGATTAAACCAGGTGATGTATAGCAGGTGTTTATGGGGGGAGGGTGTGTGGCTACGCCTGAGTCAAGTCAACTGGTGCTGGGTGGGTGTGGGGCATGCTGTTATGGTTGTGTGTGTGTGTGTGTGTGTGTGTGTGTGTGTAACATAAAAGTCCTTAAATTGTGAGGGCTTAAAAGTGTTGATTATTGGACCAAGCAGTGCCCCATGTATAGGAGGGTACATATTACTCTACTCAAGAGAGAGCCGAACTGTAAGGTCCATTCCAACCCTGTGATTTTGTGATTCTCTGAATCAGACTAAGATAGACTGAAATTGAGAAAGAACAGAGAGACATTCAAATATAAGCCAAATGGGTCCCCATATGTTCATTTCCACCATCATTGACCTAGACCTAGCCACATCACCTCTTTCTTAGCCCACTTCCTTAGCCTACTCCTTAGCTCCTACCTAGGGCCATGTTTCTACTCTTGCTACCCCTCTCCTCATAACCGATTCTTCATGCAGAATCCAGAGTAAATTTTTTTCATCTTTTATTGAAGTATAGCATACACTTGGAAAAGAGAACATATGGGACCAGCTTCATGAAGTTCCACAGACACAATTCACCCATGCTGCCTCACCCAAATCGAGAAAGGAAGATGCCCCGCACTGGAACACCCCCATCACGTGCCCCCTCAAGACAGTTACAGCCCCCGCCCCAAGGGAAACCACCATTCTGACTTTCAACACATAGACTAATTTTTCCTGGTTTTGAAATTTATGTAAGTGGAATCAAGTAGCATGACATCTTATTTTAAATCTATTTTCTTTTGCTTGACATCAGGTATATGTGAGATTCATCTGGGAGATTCATCCGTGTCGTTGCTTGTATTTGTACGTAGTTCCCCCTCATGGCTCTACAGAATCTCGTTGTATGAATCTGCCACACCCGTTTTACCTGTTCTGTTATTGTTGAGCATTTGGGTAATTTCTAGTTTTTGACTGTTACAAATACCACTGCTGTGACTATTCTAGCAAATGTCTCTTTTGTGAACATATGCATGCATTTCTCTCCAAAGTGGATTTCCTGAGTTAGCTTCAGAAGATACTACCAAATAATTTTCCTAAGAGGTCATGCCAATTTGTGCTCCCACCACAGCTCCAGTTGTCCCACATCCTTGTCAACACTTAGTAGTGTCGGTTTTTATAATTTTGGCCATTTTGATGGGCTTTTAATGGTCAACATGACATTTAAAAAAATGTAAATAAGATTACATCTCTTTTCTGCTTTAGACCTTCTAAAGCTTTTAATTTTACCTAGAATAAAATCCAACCTTCTTTTTATGGTCTTTGGGCCCATGTATGGTCTAGCTCCAGCCTACTCTGTGACTTCTTTTACCCATAGTTCCTGCTGATTCACTCTATTCAGGCCACAGTGGCTTCATTTGTGTTATTTTGAAATGTGAAAACTCTCTCCTCCTTCAGATTTTATACTAGCTGTCCCTCCTAGAAGGAGAACTCTCTCCCCAGAGCTACTTGTCATCCGTCGGGCCTCAGCTACGGGTCCCTTCTTTAGTGAAGCCTTTCCCAACATTCTATCATTTCATCATATTTCATATCCTCTATGGTTCTCACCAACCTGAAACCATTTCTTAGCCAGTGATTCTCTCATAACTATTGTCCCCCTACTCCACACACCAGCTACTGGACTGTAAGCTCTGAGAGGATCTGTCTTCTCTACAGCTGTTTCCAGCATTCAAAATGTCTTCCTGTTCCCAAGGGGGGCTGTGTGAACACTCAGTGAGTGAACGAGCTGATCATGGAGCCTGGGGGAGAGGGCAGGAGCAGGACCTCAGGAAACCAAAAGCTGTCACCCTGCTGCTTCCTCCGTCTCTGGAAGTTCATGTCATCCCAGCAACAAAAGCCTGCCACAGCATTGCCACGGTAGATTTCAAGTCTCCCAGAGAAGACAAATGTGAGACCGTAAGAACATGAAAGATAAAGAGATCTGGGCAGAACCTCCACCCCTCACCCCAGCCTAATCTGGGTTTCAGAGCATTTGTCCATTAAACGTGAACCTATTTCTGCTTCATTCTCACTGGGAAACTTTACATGCAGGTTCCGAGCAGCGGGAAATCGTTCAATATTTAACCAGAACACAAAAGGCACTGCAAATTATTAACGTGCTTTCGTATATGAGACCTTGAATAAAAGTCATCGCCCTGCCGCTCTTCTGTATAGGGACCACATCCTCGTCTGAGGAGCGAAGAGAGTGAAGGTAAAATTCAACCAATCTGAACTCAGCAAGGCCTCCATCACCCACAGACTGTGGCTTTACACCTGTTCTCGAGATGTGGCAATGAACCTGTGGCGGAAGTTTTTCATTTTATAAAACAAACAAACAAACAAAACAAAACAATTAAAAAGAGTCCTTTACCATGGCTTGCGCCTAATGGCATAAACTTCCAAGAATGTTCCCATTGCGAAAATGTCTGCAATTGGGAAAGGCTTGCGGAGGAGGAGTCAGTGGGAAGATAAGGATAAACTCTACGCTCATCAAATATCTGATGCTGTCGGGCAGTCTGCGAGGAGGTTTTTACAAACGTCATCTCTGCAAAGTGGGTCTCATCATCCCTGTGTTATAGATAAGGGGCACCGCTGGGGTCTGAATTCCCGGTCAGGGAAAGGGCAGCAAGACACATCTGTGCCTCCCTTTGAGGGCAAACACAGGACACAGCAGAGGTGGGACTTAATGAGTTCTCTGCAAATTGACAAGATGAAGACAAACAACCAGGTAGGTGAAAGGGCAATACACGCAAGAAATTCACAGAAAGACACACACATGGCTAATGAACACAGGCGAAGGTGTCCCATCTTACTAGTAATTAGAGAAAGGTAAAATCAAACCATGAGATCACAAGACAGCTTCTACATCATTGGGCTGGCAAAACTGGCGACATGGCAACATGTCTGTCTGACTTTCCAAATATTGACAAGAACACGAAAGAATGAAACTCTTATCCTCTAAAGGATGCTACTGTGGAGAAAACGAGGGATTTTTCTAGTACAGCCAAAGATGCACCTACCCAAAGATGCTGCAGTTTTACTCCCTAGATAACCTCTCAAAATCCACACAAGAGAACATTACAAAAATCTTGACCGCAGCACTGTTTTTTTGTTTTGTTTTGTTTTTTGGGGTTTTTTTAGGGGCGGGGCTGCAGGGAGAGGGAGAGAGGGGGAATCTTTTTTTGTTTGTTTAAAGATTTTATTTATTTATTTGACAGAGAGAGACAGCCAGCGAGAGAGGGAACACAAGCAGGGGGAGTGGGAGAGGAAGAAGCAGGCTCCTAGCAGAGAAGCCTGATGTGGGGCTTGATCCCGTAACGCCAGGATCACGCCCTGAGCCGAAGGCAGACGCTTAACGACTGCACCACCCAGGCGCCCTGAGAGAGGGAATCTTTTTTTTTTTTTCTTTTTTTTTTTTTATTAATAATGATTTTTTATTATATTATGTTAGTCACCATACAGTACATCCCCGGTTTTCGATGTAAGTGAGAGAGGGAATCTTAAACAGGCTCCATGCCCAGTGCGGAGCCTGTCTCGGGACTTCATCTCACAACACTGAGATCATGACCTGAGCCAAAATCAAGAGTCTGATGCTTAACGAACTGAGTAACCCAGGCATCCAACCACAATACTATTTTTAAGAGCAAATATAAATTTGAAACAATGTCCAAAAGAGAAGGATACACAAAATGCAGCATATTCCTACAATGGAGTATCATACAGCAGTGACCTTGCATGAACTAGAACTATACTTCTCGAAATATTTGCATATCATACTTTATATCGCTTAAGGGATACACACACACACACATCAGAATGGTAAGCGCTAAATAGGATAATGAGTTTGGGTGGTGGGAGAGACACATATACGGAAACATATATACAGAATCACTGATTTCTGAGGCTGGGTCTTGCTTACATGACTTACGACTTGTTTTGAATTACTTAGCTGTTAACTATTGCATGATGCACATTTAAAAGGAAAATTTTAAACGTGAAAATCAGAGAAGAAGAATAAAGTGATTGAATTCAGGAAGTCCTGCATAAAACAGCAATTTTCCCATGGCTCTAACAAAGCAAGCCAAGAAGCTCCATAAATAAATTGTTTTAATTTCTTCCTCCCCTTTTCTCATTAGCAGACAATGTTATCGGGTTTTTCCAAACTTTTAAGGTAATTGAGAGCTTGCAGTAAATGTTTTGGTTTTCTGTTGTTTTTAATTGTCAGGTTTATAATCCCGCCCCACCTCCACCCCCTATCAGTTCTGCCTTCAAAACTATGTGGTTTGTTCTCCCTGTATCAGGAAACACACTTGGGAAAGGAACCATCCCTGAAAGTGTAAGTTTCCGGTCAGAGCCTCACCAACAAAAGGAAATACCAGAGATGTTCCAAAAGGGGTGCTGCAGGGGGGGCTGGGGCGGCCTGTCGAAATTTCATAAGCTTTGGGGCAACTATACTGATTGGACTTGGCACTCATGCCTATACTCAAACTATAAAAAAATAAGATACTACCCAAATTTGTTCATAAGGTAGAAACTGAATCAGACAACGAAGATTAAGAAAAATTTGGAAATAACTTTTGACACCGCTTATAACAATAGTTCTGTATGTCAATCATTTGACAGTTTTCATAGTAACACCTTTGTTTTGTTTTGGGTGGGGGCTGAGCCTGGCAAAATGTGTCTGTGCAAAGGAACCTCATTTAATGCTGATGTTAGGGGAAAGTAATAAAGATCTCCATTTATAGCTTAACAAAGGGGTCCTCAAAGCGTGAGAGCCCTAAGCATCCCCAAGATCTGTGAAATCGAAACAATTTTCACAATAATGTTCAGACCTTGTCTTTTTAATTCTCATTCTCTCACCTGAATATAGTGGACTTTTTCAGAGGCTGCCCAGCATGTTACATCCTAAGAGATTTGGTACAGAAGAAGGTATGAGAATCCAGCCGTCTTCTCTTAAGTTACATGTCAAAGAGATTTGCAAACACTAAGTAAGGGGTATGTGGTAGTATGTACAATTTAGTTCTATGTACAATATAACTTTTCCCAATAATTTTGTTTGTTTTGGAAAGTTCAGTTATTTTTCATAAGATGTACACTATTTATGACAACATTTATGTTAAGTTTCTAGTTGTTATTAAAAATAAATAAGAACATAAATGTTTTACATGCTCTCCATTTTAATTTCTAGTATAGTAACTATGGACAGACGTTACCCACATAAACAAGCACTTTGGAATCGTCAATAATGTTTAAGATGAAGAAATGGGCAAACAAACCACGGGCTTCCAGCGAATCACAAGAGAGCACGGCTGGTAATGTAGTTGCGGGGCTCCTGTCCTGTTCCTGTGGTGGCTTCTGTTCTCACGGTCTCTAAAACCACAAAGACCACCACACAGAGCTTGGCTGGCAATCTGCTGAATGGAGATGACATTTTATATGTATTTTCTAAGTGCCAGTGCCCTGTGGGGATCTCTCTGGGGGTGTTTCCTGATGGCCAGGGCAACAGTCCTGGTTGATCTCATCTTACTTGGAAATTTCAGACAGGACCAGACTTCAGGATCACACTGGGATGTCTGCTTTACAGAAATTGACAGCGAGACTCACGCAAATAAAGGCTAGTCCTTGGAAACCATTTGGGATGGCTTCCACTTTGGGGGCATTCTATATAGGCCAAGCAGGGCATGTGACCACTGCTCAGATGGGGCTTGGAAAGGGAACAATTCGGAATAGATTTAAGCAGACATGACGGCTCATGAAGACTTGGTAGCTGCCAGAAAATCAGGTAACACGCCTTTAAACCCACTTCTCAGTGTGATGCCACCGGTCCTTCCTACGCAACCCCTGGGGCAAGGTAGGTCTGCCCTGCCCACGATGGCAAGGGAGTAGCCTGGTGTGGAAACGCCTCGCCTGGGTTCAGTGCCGGTCCGCCGGATTCTCCACTCTCCACGGGATCCCGCGAGCTGCAGCCCCGTTGGGCAGGTAGGCACCGGCTGGGAGTGTGCGGCTGAGCCAAGCGGGTGGGGCGCCGACTCTGAAAGGTGTGGAGGGAAAGAGGTGCCTGGCAAACATGTGCGCGACCGACCGGGAGGCCAGAGATCGGGACTCTGGGGCCGCCCCGGACCGGCTAGGCGACCTTGGGGGAGCGGGTTCCGTCTCCGCGCGAAGGTGTGCAGCTCCCGTCTACCTGCCGGTCCGGCGGCGCTCCGGCTTCCTCTCCCTTTTCCTGCCGGCCTTTGCCAGGTCGGTCTAAGCTGGCTTCTCCCAGGTGAGCCGGTGGTGGGGGCTCCGTTTGGACCTTGGGGCCCAGGAGGACCCGGAGGCTAAGGACGCGCAGGTGAGGCTACAACGCGCCCCACCCCGGGCGCGGGACGCAGACAGTGCTTCGCTGCCAGACGGAGGCAGAGGCGCACCCCGGGCTGGGGTCCTCCTTTCTGCAGCCACCCTACCAGGACTGTCTGGCCCCGCGCCTCCCAACCCCTCCCCCGGATCCCTCTCCAGCCGGGATTCTGGAGGTCGGGCGGGAAGGAGGGAGTCTTTGGGGGCACGTCGGGTTAATGTGGGGCCAGAGTTGGAGGGCTCCCCACGAAGAAGGGAAGGCCAGCGGCCTGGGTTAGAATCTCTGTGTTCAGTGTCCCCGCCCCCGCCGTGCCCCATCTCCTCCCACCTTCTCTCTTCCTCGTAGCCCAACAGGGGGATGCTGGCCTTGCTGCTCTGCGGCGTGTCCCTCGCGCTTCCACCCTTTGTCCAAGCAGGTACGTGCGGCTGTCCTCGGGCCTCAGAGGCCACCCTCACCTACCTGCCTCCCCGAGGCTCTGCGAGAGCCCCTGTGAGCCCCCCCCCCCGGGGGGGAATCGCAGGACACCCGAACCTTGCCTTGCGGGTACACTTACCCCAGGGGACCAGGCAGAATTCCGCCGGAATGCAGAAATGGCAAGTTTCCGTTCCCAGCATCTGAAGCTCAGCCTCAATGTCACCTTTGAATTTTGAGGTGACTTTGGGGGGGAGTGGGGGTGAGGAATAGGCAAATTTGGAAGTCTTGAGTCAAAATGCTCAAATGGATATTATACTGTTTTATATGACAGAGGGTCATTTTATGACCCAGGGTAAAAACACCGAAATCATCAACACAACAGATTTCTTCTGAGAAGAAACAACAGTTTCTTCAATGCGATTCAGTAGAAACGAACTTTAAAATGAGCAAATTTTTTTAACAATCCTTTTTTGGGATGGTATACTCACACCTCTCAGTGAAGACAGAGTGAAATAACCGGGAGGCAGGGCAGAAAGAAAGGGGGCAAGGAGGGCTCAGAATAGGAATTTCACTCGGAAGGAGGAGGATGAAGGGACTCAGGGTCTTAGAAAAGACTGGACAGAGAGAAATCTTTCCAAATGGGGAGGATGAGTCAGTGTGTTTTATGAATACATCTGGAGGACTTCCAACTCAGCAGACTATTTTAGACACCTCCCACACTGAGGAAACTCTCCAGTAAAATTTCACGTTGTCTAGAAAATTAAAGAGGCATTTGTTAAAACTAATCATCAATAACACTAGAGTTCTCTTTCATGATTTTCCCCCTTTCTTTCCCTNNATGCATGCAAGGACGTTAGTATGCAAAACGAGGCGCCTTCAGCAGGCCAGCCTTTTGCTTTCAATTGTACGCACCCGCCACTAACATCTGGGCAAGTACGGGTAACATGGTATAAATACCCTAGCAAAAGCCCAATATCCAAAAACACACAGTCTAGAATTCACCAGGAGCAAAACTGGATTTTGTTTCTCCCCCTGACACAGGAGGACTCTGGGATCTACCAATGTGTTATAAAGTAAGTTACTCATTTAAAATAGAATTCTCTCTCTCTTTCTCATATATGCATATGTAAAAATATATGTTATAATGATATACGCGTACAATTCTTTTAGGAAAATTCTTAATAAACTCTTAATAAATGTAGAAAATTCAATGAGAAGCATAAAATAGAGTTTTATCATTATTACCAGACGGTTTCCAGTGAACATACTTTAAAACAGAACAGATTTATAAAGCGGTTGTTGGAACATGAGATGCATCTTTTCCTGTCGAAATGAGGCCACAAGCCAGACCACTCAAAAACCTGTTTGTCCCAATGTCATTGCTACCTTCTTTCTGGGAATTCGGGAAGTACGTGTGACAGGTGGCACGACCAGATAGGAATAAACCCCCCTTGAGCACCTTGTACGGTCCTTGTGATAGGAATGTAACAGCGACTCCGCACCAGCTACGTTCCAGCCCCTGCGCGGAGCCCTGCGCTGGGAAGTCGTGTAGGCCAGTGACACAAGTCTGGTGGGAGACAGTCGAGCCAGCTGGGGGCTGCGGTGAGCCAGAGAGCTTATGCCCCACCAAAGGCAGGGGTCCATTCAGCTCAAGGCCATTTTCCGATTTTTCAAGGGAACCTGGAAATTGTGTGTGTGTGTGTGTGTGTGTGTGTGTGTGTGTAGCTTTTCGATAAGCTTTGTGTGTGTGGCTTAAATAAAACACATTCGTGGATAAAACTTGCCTAAGGGCCTCAATTTTGTTACCTTCCCTAACCGACGTGCTCCTCCTTAATAAATGACTTGGTAACCCGAACCTTGGTTTTCCTGTCTGTAAAATGGAGGTCATGCCAGCCTGATGGAGGTGAAGGGACATTTAGTTGAGACGATGTGCGAGATTCGTACTCCGGAGGGTGAGTGCGGTCTCCCTCTGCCGCTTCGTCTCCGTGGTCTTGGCCTCTGCGACCCAGTGGTACAGGAGCGGGAGTGGCCGTGAGCCCGTTTCCTGGCTCCTTTCCGGCTTCTCTCACCGTGTCGGTCAGGGTGCTGACATCTTGTGGGGTCTGCTGTCCTGCTGGACTCGAGGTGATGAAGTGAGAGAGCTGGAGACTGTGGCACACAAGTTCTTCTGGATGTCTAGGCTGGCTTGAAAACACTGAAATACTGTGGAACAGGGAAAGAGAACCTTCCACGGAAGGTAGACACAGATGCTGTCTGTCATGACACAAACACGAGCTCTCACCAATCTTTCACGTTCAGAGACGATACGTACTTAGTAAACGGTATATTGTTACTTTGAAGTAATTTCAAATTCACGCCAAATTCGCAGGAATAGTATAAAGAAGTCCCATCTACCCTGTATCTAGATTCCCCTTATTTAACATTTTGCCACAATTACCTTATTATTCTCTCTCTCTCTCCCTATGCGACTGACCCCTGAACAACATGGGTTTGATGTGCACGGGTCCACTTATACACAGATATTTTTTGATAAATACAGTACATAACTATAAATGTATTTACTCTTCCTTATGGTTTTCTTAACATTTTCTTCCTCTAGCTCACGTTATTTAAGAATATGTGTATAATACACATAACATACGGAATATGTGTCAGTAAGGCTCCTAATAAGGAGTTCAGTGTTGGGGGAGTCAAAAGTTCTACGCAGAGTTTCAACAGTGCAAGGGATCGGTGCCCCTAATGCCTGGTTGTTCAAGGGTCAACTATATGTGTATATTTACATGCAATATTTTTTTCTAAACCATTTTTTCCAAAACATCGGAGTTGTATGCATCATGTTACGTTAGCCTGGAGTCATTCAACATGCCATTTGCTGTCAACAAGAATACTCCTTACATAATCACAGTATAGTTATCCTACTCAGGAAATTGAACCACCACACAATATTTTTATCTAATTCCCCATTCATATGCTACTTTTATCAATTGATTCGATTTTTCTTTATCAATTTTTTTTCTTTCCTTTCCGGGAGAGGGTCCAATCGGGCCTCATCAGTTGCATTTGGCTGTCATGTCTTTTCAGTCTCTTTTCATCTGGACCGGTTCCTCGGTCTGTTCTTCATGCCATTGACATTTTTAAGGAGCACAGACGAGGAGTTTATATACCAGCCCTTCACTTGGGTTTGCCAGATATTTCTTCACGCGTAGGCCGAGGTTGAGCCTTCTCGGCTGGAATAGCACGGTAGCAGTTTGTGTCCTCTTCCGACGACACACTCCAGGGCTCGCAGTGTCCGTCTGCCCCTCACTGGGCTGCGCGGCCTGATCCCTCGGCTAAGGTGCTGTCCAGCGTTTCCACAACAGAAATACTGTCCCCTCTCTTGTAATTAGTGATCTGTGAGACGCGGCCCACCTTGGCTGAGGAAGACGTTTGCACAGTATCTTGGTGATGAGCTGGCAAGACGTGAAGAGGAGCGGCTTCCTTTGCTTTTGTGGTTGTTTGACTTTATGGGGTTTCGATGTGCCATTTTCTTACAGCAGCACAAACACCTGTCACCGAATCCGCGTGAACCTCACTGTGTTAAGAAAATACTGGTGTGGCATTTCCGGAAACGGCCCGCTGATTTTATCAGATGAATACAAGCAAATATTACATGCTGGAAGGGACGGCAGTCTCACGTGTCATCTGAACTTCCCACAGAGCTGCGTTTTGGATTCACTAAAGTGGTATAAGGTAAAAGACAAAATAATTTTCCTATCGGTCTTTTTCTTCTTCTTCTTCAAAACTGACGTGCGTTTGAGTTTACGTTGGATCTTTTAAGGCAGAATTGGTAAAGAGATTTGTGTTCCTGACATAGCTTTGTCAGCCTGTTGCTATGGAGAATTTTACCCTGCTAATTGTTGCTTTCGAAATTTATGGTTATGATAGCTTTGTACTATTTTGTTTCTTATATTCACCATCTCCCCACAATTATAGTTTTCAGACTATCCTCGGTTATTCTTTTTTTTTTTTTTTTTTTTCTGAACAGCTTAATTCATTTATTTGTTTGAATGAGTGCTACATGCCCAGGAAGTTTCTATTGAATAGGTAGATGGCTTTCAAGTTCTTTCTACCTTTAGTATTTTTCGTATCAACTATTGAGCTAATGGAAAAATTACACAGGCGTTCATTTAATGTGTGTCAGGATGTATAATAAACACCCGGCATATTCTCTCTCATTATACTCTGATTAGCATTGGCTCCGACTACAATTTAATCATTAACAATACTCCTGTTCCAGGGGGCGCCTGGCTGGCTCAGTCAGTGGAGCATGTGACTCTTGATCTCGGGGTTGTGAGTTCGAGCCCCACATCGGGTGTGGAGCCTGCTTGAAGAACAAAATTCCCTCATAGTATTTCTGTTCTGTCCAGAGGGTGTTGGTCGCCAGGCCACAGTCCCCTCAGCCTCAGTTGGCTCTGACTGTGGCATTACCCATTTTCCAAGTCCCACTTTGGCCTTCTTGGTATGGTGAGTCTCTGTTCCTTTCTTTGGCTTTTATAGACTCTTCCTCAAGCATCCTGTCTCCCACCTTGCAGGCTTACAACCATTACCCCCTGGCACCCATATTAAGACTCTCTTGACAATAGGACTCTTCTGGAATTGTTTTCTTCCTGGCCTGGACCTGTTATGGTCATAGGTTTAAAAGCACTTGACATCTGTAGAGAGGTAGATTTTTAGAATCAACTTTGTTACTACCACAGTGTTAAGAAGGATGGATTTTTTTTTTTTTAAGCACTTGCTTGAACTCATCCTCTACTCACTGAATCAGATTATCCATGGGTGGCGTTCAGGCATTTTCATTTTTAAAATAATGCTCAGGGGCGCCTGGGTGGCTCAGTTGATTAAGCATCTGACTCTTGATTTTGGCTCAGGCCATGATCTCAGGGTCATTGGATTGAGCCCCATGTCAGGCTCCACGCTCAGTGGGGAGTCTGCTTGAGATTCTCTCTCTCCCTCTGCCCCTCCCCCCTCAAATAAATAAATAATTCTTTTAAAAAAAGATTTTATTTATTTATTTATCAGAGAGAGAGAGAAAGAGCACAAGCAGGGGGAGAGGCAGGCAGAGGGAGAAGCAGGCTCCCCACTGAGCAAAGAGTGCAATGCAGGACTCAATCCCAGGACCCTGAGATCATGACCTGAGCCAAAGGCAGATGCTTAACTGACTGAGCCACCCAGATGTCCCAATAAATAATTCTTTAAAAAAAATAAAATAGCTGCTCAGCTTAAGAAGGCAAGAGGCTAGCAAGTTCAGCCATATAAAGAGGTGAGATCCTTCTGAAAGTGTCCACCTGCTCAGATTCGGTGACCCCAGTTATGGCTCTATTTTTGCTGCTATCTAGTTCTCAGACCTTGAGTTCCTATTTGGGCTTCAGTGTTTTCTTCTATCAAACGAGAGAGTCGGAATCAAGTCTTCGAATATGTAGAGCCTATTATCTGCCTGCAACTGTGCCAGGAAATGCTTCCTGGAGGAGGTGACCATTGCACTGCTTCAAGAATGAATAGCAGTGAAGCCGGTGGGGGGCAGAAGGAAGGATGCTAATTAGAAAAAAAAAAACCCAGCAGGCACAAAGGTTATCAGGTGAGAAAGAGAATGGTGTTTGGGGGCATTGGTTAGAGTTGGGGTCCATATCAGAGTGGAGTAAGGGGATGCTAGGAAGTAGACCGTGTGTGCTAACCTACACATAGCCTCTTCCCCACTTAATGTATGTCAGTCACACTATTAGGGTAATGACAGGCCCAGCTTCTCTATGTGTCAGTCGAGTCCTGTAGGCACTGCAGTGAATACATCGGAAGGGCTTGAGAAGGGCGGCATGTGGACCATTGAAGCTATTTCAGAAATTCAGTGAATGAATGGGGACCATGTAGGAGAGCGTATGAAGTAGAACTGATGAATGAAGCAGGAGAGAAGAGTCAGTGGAGGGAACTCACTCCTGGTGGCCCCTCTCTTCTCCGCTAACTGGAAAGGGATGTTAGGCGGACATTTAGAAAGAGCAGCAGAGGTGAATAGGTGAATGAGAGAGTCAAAGGCAAAGAATTTCTAAGGTGAGGACCACGAGTTGGTAGTGGTGCCAAGACACATGTTGATGTGATTTTCTCCTATAGTGCTCATCGGGTTGTAGGCTCGTAGGAGACGGATGACGGAACTGACACCGATGGGGTTTTGCAGGCTGAATGTGCTGGAAGGATAAAGGGCAACAGTTTTGAGGAACTGAAAGGGGGTGAGTAAAGTAATGGCCACAGGCTGGGAGAGGAAATGATGTCTGAAGGAAAGTGACCACTTTATTTATTTATTTTTAAGATTTTATTTATTTGACAGAGAGAGAGATAGCCAGCGAGGGAGGGAACACAAGCAAGGGGAGTGGGAGAGGAAGAAGCAGGCTCCCAGAAGAGCATGGAGTCCGATGTGGGACTCGTTCCCAGAACCCTGGCATCACGCCCTGAGCCAAAGGCAGACACTTAACGACTGAGCCACCCAGGCGCCCTGAAAGTGACCACTTTACAACAAAATAGAGGAGTCCAGGGGACTGGTCCAGGATAACACAGAAAAATGAGTTTGAGAGAAAATGCAGGTAGAATAGTATAACGAACACGATGGATAGATGCTTACTGTCCGCGGTGAGCCTCTTTAGACTAGAGGCTGTACAACTACAAAACGAGAGCAGAGCAACCCAAACACACCCCGTACTTTCCCAGAGTTGCCCACAGCTATGATGCAGTTTCTGCAGCCGGCTTCCCCGGGAGGCTTAAGTGAGAACGGCAGACCTTCCTGCTTTTCTGCTAGACAGCATGGACGTGGGGATTTTCTGCAGTGGGGTTCCCGGGCCCGGACCCGGGAGCTGAGAGGCAGTGCCTATGCCTTCTGATGTCGCTGTTGGAGTGGCTTCACTAGGGGTGGCATGGCCTCACACACCCTAGCTGCATGGTGGCACCCCTGGTCTCTGACCAGCAGGTGGTGGGGATCCCCACCTCATCGTTGTGGCGGAGGGGAGCAGGTGTCCTGTGAGCTAGGTCCGCAGTGCGGTTCTGGCTTAGAACTCACTCCCAGCGTACTTCTTACAGCTTTGTGAGCACCTAATACCCCTGTGTGGGATCCTTTTCTGCCTAAAATAGCTAGAATGCTTTTTGGTTTCTGCAACTCAATTCAGTCGGAGGGACATAGCCTCCTAGATTTGCTTTGAAGAGTAAATGAAATAATCTGTCCACTATGCTGTTAGTTCAGTGTGGGTACATAGTAATTACTTGATAAATAAATACCAGATATTATTTGGTTAAAATAAAGGAATGGAAGAGAGGGAATCGTAAGAAATGATAATAAGAATGGTATATTTGTTTGTGGGAATTTAGAGACATAGCAGTTCTGGATCATGACCAAGTCCAGCTTGCAACTGGGAGAATTGGAGACCCAGAGAAGTAGAGGTGGTCCTTGAAATTGAGGTGTTATGGAGGAGAAGGTTCAGGTAATATCCATTCTCATAGATAGTGAAGTATTCACATTTAGAAAAGCAGTGATGTCTCCATTTTTTTTTCGATTCCAAATTTCTTCTCAAAACAATGATTTCTGTGCACATCTGTATTTGCTGAGATCATTCTCAAAGGCAAATGTAATCGTGTTATTCCCTTGTTGAAAAAACTTCCATGTTCATCCCCTTGTCATGGTCTTCTGTGATTGGGCCCCTGGCTGCCTGACCGGTTCTATCTCCCTCACTCTCCTATAGGCACTGCACCCTTAGCTGGGCGATTTTATGTCTCCCACCAATGTACGCGCTGGGTCAAAAGTGTTCTTCTTGGTGACTGAGAGACAAAATACATTAAAATATTGGCTGCTATTACTATTAATATTTTAAGTTTAAATCTTCTTAATGAGATGTTGCCCACAAATTTTTAAATAAAAATCAAGGCCTTCTGAGAATTTAAACTCTTAAATGATGCCCTGGTGGATTATAGTAGGAGCGGTCTTAGTTACTGTAAAGGGACAGAATGGCGCTAAGCTATCAAGGCTGGGTTTTAATATGATTAATTATTTGTACATCTTGAAAGAAAGAATGAGTTGATCGGAAAGGGACTGGTCAATGATGGAAACATAGAAGGGAGGCCCAGATATCTCCCCTTTCCAAGCTCCCTCCACAGAAGTTTTCTTAGTCAAGGACTCAATGCTTTTTGTTTGTCTCCACTCTAAAGAAGATGGCATCCCGTTATTGGAACCAGATGCCTTCACCTGACTCTCACTAGTAATTCCCATTCTACTTGGTAAGCAATTGTCCAATTATAACCGGGTTTCCCAAATAGGGAATAATGTAAGCCTTCTAGAAATTCTCATTGTAAATAAACAAATACTCATTCCGGCATGATTGAGTTTCCTCTCCCAAGGTGGATCCATTCACACTGTTCAGTGGTAAAGAACGGGCTCTGGTGCTGAGCTAGCTACAGCTGACTCGGTGAGAGAGCTGGACACTTGGGCAATTACATCTTTATTAGGGGTTATACGTGGGTCTTCTATATTAGGACTGTGAGCTTTCTAAGGACAGGGACTATGTCTCATTCCTGCATGACAGGGCCTCTCACAGCCTCCCAAAGAGCAGGAACCTGAACACTTGAATGAATAAATGGACTCAATAATCCAAGAACTCTGTAGAGTAGCACTTTCTGAAAAAAAGAGGAAACACGTTGAGAGAATTCACAAGTGGGTCTGTGAGATGGAAGAAGTGGCGATTAGCATAAGAACGTGAGCTTCTGCCAGGACAGAGACCTGCCCTGGGCGTGGTCGCTGAGGATGATGATGACGTGTGAGAAGGGCATTCCCAAGACTAACCAGGTCTCAAGTGGGTTTGGCGTGAGATTCTTTTTGTTGAGGCGGTGGAAGCACGGGTAATGTAACAAGTTATGTGACATCTGCCTGTAAGCCTCACCAGCATACTTTGACTGTTGTTCAGGCCTCCAAGCAGAATGTTCTTGAGGAATTATTTTGGACCTCTGTAAAGTCCAACCCAGTAGGTGGAGAAGGTGTACTTGGGCCTGGAACACAGCGGAAGTGGTCATTAATCGCCTGGGCTTGCGGTCTTGGCATAGGGCTTGGTGCCATGAGCTGGTGGTCCACTGGGAGGTATGGGCCCCTGTGGGTGGAGGGCATTCCTGCCTGTTCACACCCTCCTACCACACTCCTTTGTGGGTCCATGCAATCCTCCTCCATGCGGTCTGCCGTCCAGTTCACGTAGGCCTCTTTCCCCTCAACTTCCATTAGACTTAATATTTACAGCACTCACTGTAGCCTGTAACATAGTCTCTGTCAAATCTATAGATATCTATGTGTCTATCCTCTATCTATC
The DNA here is from genome assembly GCF_017311325.1 of Ursus maritimus. Classification (NCBI taxonomy): domain Eukaryota; kingdom Metazoa; phylum Chordata; class Mammalia; order Carnivora; family Ursidae; genus Ursus; species Ursus maritimus. The sequence continues at coordinate 78,609,499 of NW_024426774.1, forward strand.
TATCTATCTATCTATCTATCTATCTATCATCTATCTATCATTTTTCTATCTACCTATTGATATCTATAGGCATCATCTTCAGTTAGATTATAAATTACCCAAGGTCTAGGGATCACATACATTTCTTGCATCTCCCCACGGTTCCTAAGATGGTGTTAACTAGGATTGTAACTGGTACACAAAAATACTCTTTGAATTAATTTATATATGTATATATTTTTCTATTTAGGGCTGTGAGGAGATTAAAGGAGAACGGTTTATTTCCTGGGAAACAAGGCTTTCCGTGAGCAACGTTTCGGCAGAGGATGGAGGGAACTACGCATGTCAAGCCCGACTGACCCATGCAGGGAAACAGTACACTGTTTTAAACAGTATCACTGTGCATATCGGTAAGTATGCTCGTACCCATGGCCTTGGCTTCCTCTTGGCTTTGGGTGAGATGGCTGGCTTTTGGGGCAGCAGTGAATCTTGATCTTGATTTTCTTGAAGGTTCGCAGGCTCTCAGACTTGCCATTGTTAGAATCAGAGGGTAGAAAGAAGAGGGCAAAGGGCATGAGCAGTTTCATTGCCTCATCTGGAAAAACAGAATACCCAACACCCTCAGTATGAAAATTGAATGAGAGCATGTATGTGAAGTGGTGCTGGGTGCGGGGTAAAGTATAGGTGTTCAGCTAGTGGTAGATATTACTGTTACTCTTATTTCCCTCGGCCGTCACTGGTGTGACTACTTTGCTGGGCCATTCCAGCTTTGGCCTCTCCTGCCCGGGGCATGCAGAGTTCAAGGTCTCCGGACTGGGCTCCAGGATACTTGATGCTCATGGGGTGTCAGTTCTCAACCCAGAGCAATCAGTTTGTTTGAACATATGACCAGGAGATTTGAGAACAGATTCTTCAGGGTGGAAGGAACCCTAAAGATAATTTAACTTAAGCCATTAATTTTATAGAGACCCAGGAGGGGGTGACTTATGAAGCTTCCAGAGCTGGTTAGTGACAGAAACAGGGCCAGAACGAAGGCTTTCGGTGCCCAGAATGAGCATCGTCTCTTCTCTGCACGTTCAGCAAGGAGTTCTTGCTACATTGCCTTTTGCTCCTTTGTCAGTAGACAGTTGTCTTCTATGTCGACTCATCTAAATGGAAAGAACTGAAGACTGACTATTTGTTTGACTTGGACCATCATGTCTGTCACTAATTTCTGTCAGACTTCCTAGTCCTGGGTGGTACCTAACAATTTCCTGATGGTCTGGCTCTCTTGGGGCATGTGTTCAGCATGGCTGGCTTCCTGCTTCCCACCCGGAACCCTTTAATTAAGAAAATTAATTGTATTACATTTTATGATTTTTATGCTCTTGGGTTTTATGTTACCTGTTATCTCTCCACATGTAGGCAAAGAATATCTTTGTCTTGTTCACAGCCGACTCTCCCACACCTAGCCCAGTGCCTGCACCAGACTACGCACAGACCCATTTATTAACTGAAAGAGTCATCACTATAATGCTTAGTTTTCCATTGGTAGCAGAAGGAATTCTTTGAAAGGCAAAATGAAGACGACCTCAGGAGGTCATTGGGGTCAATAGTCTATATTTCGTGTCGTCGCAATAAGCACTTAGTGATGATCTATTACGTGTCCCAATTGTTGGAACCCGATAATTAAAAACTTTAAAGAAATCCCATTGTTACCTCTATTGAGAAGCTCTCAGCCTGGTGGTAGTGGAGCTAGAGATATAAATGAATCGTGTTCACATTAGACAGTAAGGATAGACTTGTAGATAGAGTTATAGATAGCGTCTGGGAGAACAGGAAAAGAATCAGAAGTAGACACAGGGATGGCAAGTAAATGGTCTTGGAAGGCTTCCAAAGTAAATGGGTTTTCAGCTGAATTTTGAAGGATGAGTCAAATTTTAGAAAGTGAAGAGTGAGGCAGGGCAGAGGGAATAGTATAAGACAAAGCACAGAAGTGTCTACTACGCATGGTTTGTATTGGAACTACAACTAATTTTGTTAGAGCCGACGTTAGCATGAGGGAAGGAGTGGTGGGAGCGGAGGCCATGGAGTTAAACAGGGTCAAAGTTTAGGGGGCCAGTTACATGTAGGTTTTACCAGGCAGTCACTGACGAGCCCTTGGTTGCAGAGCAATGAGGCTGTGTTTGTGATGGACAAGACCAGTCCTGAGATGGTTGAGCAAGCGTTGAGGAGGGTCTTGAGGCCTGGAGGCCACTTTGGCAGCTTCTGCCATACCCGGTATTGATAAGACGGCTGATAATCTGAACTTGAGTGGAAGTGGCAGGGGATTCTTCTTCGGGCAGTAATTTAGTGGCTCTTTACCGAGTGCCTAATAAGGCCAGGTCCTGCACTTCTCAGAGAGAGCATGAGAAGGAGGACGCAGCCAAGATCGAGGCTCTAATGGAGCTTTGAAGTCTGAGCTGGGAAGGGAGGCAGAGATAAGTCAGATAATCTGCTAGTGAGATGTGTAATTACCAAGGAGGTGAACTCCATGAGGGAATGGAAAATATGAGATCGAGCAGACAAGGACCTGTTGAGAAGGCAGAGGGTCAGGGAAAGCTTCCCGATAATAGTGATGCTGATAGTCAGGAAGCATTAACTGGGTGATGGAGTGGGTGAGATTTTTCCAGACTGAGGCAGCAGCCAAAGTAACAACACAGACCATGGTATGTGTAAATGATGGGAAATAGGCAAGTGGGCTGGAGCAATGCTGAGTGGGGGAGGTCATGCGAGGTAATGAGGTTGGAGAAGTAATCAGGGCCAAGAATTGGTGGGAACATGCATTCCAAAGCAGAGAGTATGGAGTTGATTCTGTGAACAGTGGTAAGAAGCCAGAGGAGTTGAAAGCAGGATGCACGATGTGACATACATTCCAGAAAGCTCAGTGTGGCTGCTGTGCACAGAAGGATCCCTACGGAGATAGGAGTGGTGGGTAGGAGGCAGGTACAGAAATGCAGGTGAGATATTAGGTAGGTACAGGCAACATGGTGGCACTGAAGATGGAAACATCTTCAATGGGTTCAAGTCATTTGAGGAGGTAAACCCCACAGGGGTTAGTGTTGGATTGAATATGGGGTAAGGGAGGTGGCAAGGTCAAGGGAGCTGGGCCTTTTGGCATATGCAACAGACTGGACGATGATATTATTCAATGAAATAGTAAAACTCTGGGAGAAAACTGGATTTAGGAGTGAGATCATGAATTTGGTCATGGGTAAGCTGGGTACTTGGAGGTGCTCATGTGATGTCAAGTTGGCCTGGCCCTGGTCTAGAGAAAAGTCTGGAGATGCAACTTTCAAAGTCCTTGGCCTTTATATGGTAATGGAAGAAGTAGATACAAATAAGAGTGCCAAGGAAAGACTAGAGAGTGGAAAATAGAGGGTTTAGCTGTGAAGAGGGAGGCACACACGGGGAATGTTAGGAGCTGAAATTAGTTTGGTTTAGTGATTGATAATTCGAAGAGGTGAGAAAAGAACTGTTGCCTAGAGTGACTTCCGGATTTTAGCTGTGATCTAGGAGGGCATCGCTGGCCGGTGATGACCTCTGTTTGGGACACACTGAATTTGAATAGTTTGTAGAAAGTGCAAACAGTATTGTCATTATACAGGACACCTGTTTTTGCATTTTTCTAGCTTCCTTCTTCAAATGTCTCCATGTACCCCCCAAATATAGAGAAGGCATGTGGGGTTAGCTAGGTGATTGCTAGATGCTGGAGGGCAAATGGGGAAAGGAAGAAGTGGAGAGAAACAAAGGGCTGGGAAGTGAGCATGAGGGAAGACAGTCTTACGGTGGGGTGAAGGAATGGAAAGGCCAAAGAACAGAAGAGGACCAGATGTAAAGAATACGGAAAAGCAAGGATGGAGGATGGAACAGTGGGACCGAAGATGAAACATTAGGATCATTCTCTCTCTCTCTATCTAGGACCTAGACCAGAGCTTGGCTTAGAGCCACCGCTTACAAACTGTATGTGGATTATTAGGTAATGAGATTTTATTACACAATCTCATCAGTTTGTATTTATACCAAATATAGAATGGTGACGCGAGCTCTCCTGGTAGCCCAGCTTGTAGGGTTTTTCCTTAGCAATTCAATTATTTCTGGTTTAAAAATATGCATTTACGAGGCGGTAGTTCATCACGCCATGAGTTTTGTTCTTTCGTTGATTCGTGTTTATTGAAGACCTGCTCAGTGCCATGTTTCCTTGTGCTGTCATTGGATAAATAGTTGGGAATGTATCATACATGATTCTAATGCAATTTCATGTGGGTATGATTTCTTAGCAGAAACAAATGGATATGCAGGAAGAATTCCTAAAATCATTTATCCAAAAAACAACTCAATTGAAGTAGAACTTGGTAAGTAAAATTATCGAAGCCATTGAAATCACTAAGGGCAGGTTAATATACATGGTTTAATATAAAACCAGTTAAATTTCATTGAATGTCTTGAAACTTGACAAAGCATTTTAAAATTCATGTCAAAAAATGTTGGAAAAAGAGCAACAATAAGTAAATACTGGTATTTGCATACAAATAGAAAGATTAAAGCAACATAATAGAAAATGATAAGCGTATCTTAGAATATACCACAATTTAGTAAAAGAGATTTGTGACATTTAAAAATGTGTAGAGAAAGAGAGAATAGTATATGTGTGATATTAGTGTAACTTTTTAAATGTGAAGAGTATATCATTCATTCTTTACCTCGTATCAGACAAAAAGATGCATTTTTGATGAATTCAAGAACTACATATTAAAAGAAACCCACAGAAGTACCATGAAAAACTGAGATAAATTTATATCTAACCTCAGCATGATGTACTTTCTACACATAAAATCAGTGGAAGAAATCACAGAAGATTAAAAATTAGACTAATATAAAAACTGTAAATGTCTATATACGGGAAAAATGGTAAAGTTAAAATGTGAATGACATTCACATTTTACATTCGGAGAGAATGTTTGGAATGGAGACATCAAAAAAACAGGTTATGTCATCTCTGTACAAAAATATCAACAAATCAAGGACCAAGAATAGTCCAAATGAGTAATTCACAGAACAAAAATAAAGACTAACAAAACATGAAACTACATTCATCCACAATAAAAAATTGTACATAAAAACTGATACGTATCTATGAAATTTGTAAGGCTTAAAAAACGTAAATACCAAATGTTAGCAAGGATAATATAGAGAGTGTTCTAATACATTACTGGCCATGAATATGAGCCATCTCTTTAAAACATTTGTGTTTAAAGCTCTCAACAGTTTCCCATCTCACTTAGTAAAATTCAAAGTCCTTGCATTCCCAACATGGCCCTCCATGGCTGACTTCCCCTTGCCAGGGCCCACACTGGTAAGCTCCCACTTGATCACCCTGGGTTGCCTGCTGTTCCTGGAACATCTCAAGCATGCCTCCACCTCAGGGACTTTGTACTTGCTGTTCTCTGTACCTGAAATGCTCTCCCCCCCACAGCTCCATGGTCCCTTCCTTCACTTCCATCAGGTCTCTAATGAACGTCGTCTCACTTGACCACCACGTTGAAACAGCACACCTCTGGGGCGCCTGGGTGGCTCAGATGGTTAAGCGTCTGACTTCCACTCAGGTGATGATCCTGGGATTGAGCCCCACATCGAGCTGAGGGGGGAGCCTACTTCTCCCTCTGCCCCTCCCTCTGCTCATGCTCTCTTTCTCATGCTCTCTCAAATAAATAGACAACATCTTTAAAAAAAATAGCACACCTCACTCGCCATCATGCTCTGTCCCCTGAGCTCTCTCTATTTTTGGTAAAACACTTATCACCACCTCACATATTTTGTCTCAGTATCTCTAATTCTATTTGAATCGACGCTCCTTAGGAACATTCTTTTTTGTCTGGTTTGTTCCTTCCTGTATCACCAGTGCTCAGAACAGTTTCTAGAACAAAGCAGATGCTCAAGAAATAGTTGCTAAATAGCTAAATAAAGTAATGGACTGGTATAAACTTTGTAGAAGGAAATGCCATTGTGTATTCAGAAACTTCACAAATAACTTTTGACTCAGTAAGTTCTAGATGGTAAACCACATACAACAGAAACAGATCCCCAGGGCCCCAGATATAGATAGATAGATAGATAGATAGATAGATAGATAGATAGATAGATGATAGATAATTAATTGTGCTTACTATGTTGAAGGAAAGAAAAGACATGATTGCAATTTTCAAAAGACGACTGCAAACTTTTAAAAAAAGACCCTATCAGATTCGAAAAAGAACAAATAAAATATCAGAATTGACAAGTACATTAACCGAAACCAAAAACTCAATAAAGGGTTTAATAGCATAGGAGACATCTGAAAAAAAGAGTTACTGAATGAAAATATAGGTCAGGAGGAAATGCCTGGGTTTAAACACAGAGAGACGGAGGAATAGGAACTGCAGAGGTTAGAGAGAGAGGACACCCAGAGCTAATGTGTATGTAATTGCAATCCCAGAAGAAAGGGAAAAGAGAAAATGGGAGCAGAGGCACTATTATTTAGGCGAGAATGTGAGAATATCCCAAACTGATAGACACATTATTCCGAAGACGCCGGAAGCTAAGGGGACTCGGCAGGACAAATAAGGGCAAACCTACACCTTGAGATACCAAAGTGAATCTGCAGAAAAGCAAAAACGAAGGAAAAATATCTAAAAGTTAGGGAGAAAAGGAAAAACAAACCCATCCTCTGTTTGAAGCCCACTGTTTGAAGTTTTGATGGAAATAATTGAGGTTGTCTGCTGAAGAAAAACGCTGCTAATTTTATAGTCAGTGAAAATATGACAAACTCAAAATGACAAAATTTGCCAACCACAGTCTTACACTAAAGGAGCTCCTACAGAGTTCTTTAAGCAGGAGGAAATGTTTCTAGATCGTGAATCAGCTATGTAGGAGGGAAGGAAGGAGCAAATGTTGGCATAAATATGGGAGTAAATCTGAATGAATCTTAACTGCACGAGGCAATAATGATGACGATTGTTCATGGACTTTAAAATATATATGAAATTAGAATTCACAACCGCATTTGCCTGTTAAATGCAATTGCGTCCTAAGACTTTACACTCTCTTAGAAGAGGGTAGAAATAACCAATAATATCAGACTCCGATAAGTTTGAGGATCTACGTTTTAATATAGAGGGTAACCCTAAAGTAATAATAACTTTGCAAATACAGAGTTATATGGAATAATAGAAAATAATCAAGAGGAAGATAAGAAGGAATCCAAAAGAAAGAATTAAAAGACAGCAAGAAGGAAAAGACAGATACAGGACAGATGCTACAAATGGAAAAAAAAAAGATAGTTGATTTAAATGTACATATGTCACCGATTACAGGATGGACTAAATACTCCAAATAAAGATTGTCATCCTGGATTTGAAAGAAGAAGTCAAAACTCTGGGCTGTTTACAAGATGCTGGAAGAGAAAAGACTAGAAAATGATACATGGTATAAACACTAACCAAAAAAAATGTTTGTATAATTATACTAATACCAAAGTACATCTGAAGGCAGAATGCATTATTAGAGGTAAACAGAGATACTTCATAATGACTAAAAGTTCAATGGTGAACCTGTAGATACGTAGTAACATGGCCTTAAAAGTGTGTGTGTGTGTGTGTGTGTGTGTGTGTACACGTGCAGAAAGAGAGAAAGTTAGTTCAGGATTATAGGTAGAAATTAAGTCCACAGATGACACATTCTTTCTAAGCACAATGAAATGTTTAATAAAGGGACGCCTGGGTGGCTCAGTCGATTAAGTGTCTGCCTTCAGCTCAGGTCATGATCCCAGGGTCCTGGGATCGAGTCCCACATCGGGCTCCTTGCTCAGTGGGGAGTCTGCTTCTCCCTCTCCCTCTGCCCCTTCCCCCAGCTCGTGCTCTCTTTCTTTCTCTGTCTCTCTCAAATAAATAAATAAAATCTTTACAAAGAAATAAGAAAAAAAAGAAATGTTTAATAAAATTGACCGTATATTGGGCTACAAAGCTAGTCTCAACAAAATCTAACAGATTGAAATCATATAAACTATATATTCTCAGACCATAAGACACTGAAGTTGGAAATAAATAATAAAAAGACAGAACAACCATATAGGTTGGAAAACAATCAAATAAAAAATCCTCTAGATAGCTCATGGATAAAAATAGAAATCAGAAAATAATTTGACAACGAATACTCATGAAAAGATTATACCGAGGTTGGCAGGATACAAAGATTCAATCAGAGCATATTTGATAGCTTGAATTAGAGAAGGAAGCTAGTTGAAATATCCATGAGCTGCACGCTCACCCCTGAAGACAGAAAAGGAGAAGCAAAATAAATCCAACAGAAATGGAAGAAACAAGGTGAGCAGTAATCGCAGAAAATAGTGAAACGGTAAATGAACATGCAATTGAGTGATTAACAGAGAAAGAAGTTTGTTTTTTGAAAAGTGAAATGTGATTGCTAACCCCCTGAATGATTAAGAAAAGAGGGAAGACCCAGTCTGAAGGAAAAAGAGGCCATCACCATAGATCATATGCACATGAAAAAGATCATAAAAGAATATTCTGGAACACCTAGTGCCAAACAATTTGAAAATCTAAAAAGAAATGGGCAGTTTCCATAAAAATCAGCACATAGGATCTGGCACAAAAAGATACAGATTTCAGAATAGACATATGACCAGAAATGTAAAATCTTACCACAAACAAATTTCTAGATCCACTTGGCTTTCCTGTGGACTCAACAAAGCACTTTTCCTGTGAACTCTACAAAGCACTTAATAAAGAAATTTGGTGGATTTAAACAAATTGTTTCACAGTAGAAAAAGAAGAAATAGTCATTAACTCATTTTATAAGGTCAGGAAAATCTTGACACTCAGACCCAACAAGGATGTTGTTACAAAGGAAATTTCAGGCCAATCTCATTCATCAACACAGATGAAAAATTTTAAGCACATTATTAGCAAATTTATTTTAATAGCATACCCAAAGGATGATACATTTCGGCTCAGTTGGGTTCACGTGAAGCAATGCTAAGTTGCTTCATGTTAGGTAAGTCTTTTTTTTATTTTACATTAACAAACTAAGGGAGAAAAAATAATACACTCATTGATACCAAAAAGCCACTTAGAACACCTGAACTAGGAATTTATTATTTAAAAAAAAAAACCCTCTCTTAAAACTATGTAAGGGAATGTCCTTACTCTGATTTTTAAAAATCTATCTTTAGAAGCCTATAGAAGAAACAACAAACTCAAGACTGAACTATTAAGCACATTTCATTTGTTTTGAGGGAGATACAAAATCTCAACAGATTTTACTTTTTGCTGAATTTGATAAGTTGAGTAGAATGTTGGTATGGACAAGTAAAGGCTGAATAATAGTCAAGACACTTTTAATGAAAAAGGACTAGCTGAGGAGATTTGTACCATCAGATTTCAAGATTTATTAAAAAAAACACACTATAGTTTAGACAGTGTAATCCTGATACAAGGATAGACAATGGGTTAGAATTGAAGGCCCAGAAATAGATCCACCATATAACCTCTTGATTCTGACACTGTTCTAGGGAAGGTGCGATCTCTTCAATAAGTGTAACTTGACAGTGGGATGGAATACAGAATAAAATAAAAACTTGCCCCCTTTCTCACACGATTTATAAAAATAATTTCAAATGAGTTGTGGATCTAAATATGGAAGTCATAATGATGCATTTCTAGAAAAAAAATCCTTCATGATTTGGGGTAAGGAAAGAGTAAAATAATAAACACATACTAGTCAATAACTACTCTTGAGGTAAAATTTGGTAAGTACGACTACAGTAAACATAGGAACTTCTGTTTATTGAAAGACAAGTCAACCCTCCAGACGGCAAGACAGACCCACAGAGGGCATCCACACGGCCAGTGGAGGTCTAAAACGTGCTGGAGCAGGTGCAGTCTAGGGCTAGCAGATTCAGTCCACGGTGTGATGTCACCACACACGCGTCGAGCGGGCGAAAATAAAGACTAACGCCACCACACACTGTTAAGTATGTAAAGTAGCGGGCGCTCGCCCACCCTGCTGGCGGAAGCGGAAATTGGTACAACCGCGTGGGAAAACGGTTCGGCGTCTCTTTTAGAGTTGAAGATACGCAAAACCTACGATCTACCCTTTTCACTGGTACATGGGCCCGTGTACCGTCACGTACACGGGGGTGTGTGCGGGCACGTGTGTACCGGTGCCCCGGGGGGCGCAGCAGAGTGCTCACAACAGCCTTACGCACTGAGGCAAACGCTACCGCAATGCGGATGTGTGCGCAGCCGTACGAGAAGTGCGTAAGCGCTAGTGGGTTCTCTTATCTGAATGGAGTAGAGCTCCGTGCCGCAGCACGAATGAGCATGACGAACAAAACGTGGGCTCTACGGTTCAAGCGTGAATGCGAAGGTGATGCAGTGTAAAGGAGGCCAGGGGCATGTGGGAGCCTTACAGTTCTGGCAGCACACTCTTTTCCTGATGGGGTGAAGGTGGTGTGATGTGCGCTTTACGTTCACGTTCTATACGTTTTACTATACATGTGTTCTAGTTCGTGATTTAAACAAAGACCCCTTACGTCCACCGAGAATAAAGAAACATGAAGTAGACTGTGTAGAAATAAAATAATTTTTTATGTAGAGTGACTAGATGGACTATACTGGGCTCATGGAGGAAAATTAAAAATAAAAGTAGAAAAGAAATAGAGAAGTCAAATAAAAATATAAAATTATTGAAAATGATTTGTGAACGTGCGTGGTGGAGTCAGGAGAGGGGTCATGATTGGTGAAGTCAAAATATCACTGGATTTGAAATAGACAACCACCGTTCATGTCTCATGTCTTTCTCTCAGGTGTGACCTTGGGCAAGTCACCAGTCTATCTGAACTTTAGTGTTCTCTTCTGTAAAATGGGCATTACAGTACCTCCTCTTTCCTGAGTGTAAGGATTCTTTTGAAGATGGGAAGACTGAAGGAGACGATGTGTGTGAAATACTTTGTAAAGTTCTTTGCTGAGTTTCCCGAGACTGGTAGCAGTGTCTGTGTCCCTGCTATTGCGGAGGGCATCGCCAAAGCCGGTGATATGTGGCAGTGCGTGGCTACCTCTTTACAGGAGATGCCCTGGAAGGTTACTTGTCCCTAGGATCTCTGTCCCGGGAGAGAATAAAGTGGAGGAACGTTGACATCTGGGGTGAATTTTTGGTAATCAAAAGACACGCAAGGATATTGTATAGCTAATCACTTTTTTGTAGGCTTTTCATGTAACATCTATGAATTTGCTTTTCACAGGCTCCGCCCTTACGGTGGACTGCAACATCACAGACACGAGGGATAATACAAATCTTCGATGCTGGAGAGTCAACAACACCTTGGTGGACGACTACTACAGTGACTCCAAACGCATCAGAGAAGGATTGGAGTAGGTGCCGTGTTTTTCTGGCTTCCCTAAAAGCCGACAAGAATTTCCTCCCTTACATTATTTTGGGGCTAGTACTTCTTTTTTAGATGCTTCTCACTGACCCCTCATCACTCTTCTTGGCTTTGTCTCTCAAAGATCTCCCCCGCGCTCTGCAGGGCCGAGCCTCCGGTTCAGAGAAGTGTGAGGCCCATGTGATCAATCTGCTTACATCCTAGCTAGACAGATGAGGCGACATGTCAAGTCTGGGCTTCAGGCCACAAAAGCCGTTTCTCTCAGCTCGTCCTTAAAGCCAGCCTCGTTCCTAAGTTGTTATATCCTGAGCCGTAGATCTTCAAGGCTTCAGTAGCAAACTTCAGACAGCAGCGCGGAGACTCTTGAGGGCAACAGGACTTAATCATGAGCTAATCGTGTGATAGAAACCGAATTTGGGGTGGTATAAATTGGGGGCGTAAAGCAAGACTCACTAGTCAGAGGGCAGAAGAACTGGCGCTGGGCCCTGCGGGGTGGATAAGTTAGCGTAAGTGGAGACAACCAGGGGAAGGCTCTGGAGGGCCGAGGATGCCTTCTGTCACCGTCCAGAAGAAAATGCAAATCTGTAATGGCCACAATCCACGCACGTCACTGAGCTGGTCCATGAAGCATGCTCAGGGTAACGCGATGGCCCGAAGTGTTCTCCAGAGAGAGAATTTTATTCTCTAGACTGAAGATGTTGCACTGTGCTGGGTAACTATGACTCACGTATAAATAATTGGCTCCTTGCTTTTACAGATCCCACATTTTTTTCCAGAAACATATTTTTTACACAGTGAACATAACCTTCTTGGAAGTGAAAATGGAAGATTACGGCCATCCTTTCGTCTGTCACGCTGGCGTGTCGGCAGCCTACTTTATTTTAAAACTCCCAGGTAACGGCTCGATGGGGTACACGCTGTTCAGAGGATTCAAAACGATGACAAGGAGACACTTGGTGTGAGACAGCTCAACGATATTCAGTAGGGAAACTCAGCATTAATTTCTTATTTGGAATGTGATGGTTTTAAGCTCATTTCCAGAGCAGAGGGGGTCAGTGCTCCGGAAGGCGATGAGTGACCAACTCAAAAATTTCCAGCCGTCACTCCTGTCTACTTACCAGGGGCTTTATGAATCTCATAAATATTTCATGGCCTGGTCTTCTTATCATGACCATTGATCCTTGACGTCTATGCATCACAGGTTCCCAGACCTGAGTCCTCCCAAAGGGAGAGGCGGCATTGTTGCCCCAAGAGCTGGGGAAGGACAAAGAGAAGTGGAGGATGGGAGGGAAGGGCGGCTCCATCTAATAGAGGCTAGAGGCTCAAGCGCGTGGTCAGGGTCAGATCGGGCACCCGCGCACGGAGCAGACCCCCTTGGTTGTGCTGGGACTTAATCAGTGGATTGCTATTTCTGTTGACCCAGAATGTGTTGTAGTCATTGTGCTTTCTTGTGCCATTTCTTTAAAGACACACAGTGCATAGGGATGTGTTTGACCTCAAACTGCTGGCAACATGGTGTGACCCAGGGCAGGTCATGATAAACTCCTTAGGGAGTATTTAAAAAAAATGAGTGTGCTCTGGGGGGTTCAAAGAAAGGAGAGTTCCCCTTCTACACCCCCCCCCCCCCCCGTATACACACACATAATGCACACCTTCTAATAGAGACTGGAGCATCAGGAAGGGGCTGATGAAGGAAGTGGTGTATGTGGTGGGTTCTAAGAATGGGGAGACTTTCTCTTCCTCTGTCCTTCTTCCTCTTTCCAAATTCTCTCCTTCCTAGAGCCTCCTTCTGTGGCATCACTGGTTTGGGCTGTGGTAAAGGGAGAAAGCTGTGCTGTTCCTCTTCTGGGATGTGCAGGAGCCTGTTTTCAGGGACTTGACTTTCCAGGGGAACTGGTTCTGCTTCTTGGTCATCTCCCACCCACTGCTTTTGCCATCATTGCTCCGCAGTATGTGTGCAAAGCAGAGCACGGGTAGACGCCCTTTCTGAGACTGTGCCTTGCAGACAGGCCCCCCGCCCAGACCTTGCTGGCACAAAGAGGGTGGGGGGTGTTTGGCTCTTGGCCAGTCTTAGGGAGACAACAGAGTTGGCTTTCAGGGGAGGCAGCTGATGGCTCTCTATTTATGACAGGCGTCCTGCTGCTCAATTTTGAGTGCCCGTGAAAGCAGTTATGACAGTGGAATAATCAGGAATGTGCAACAGAAGGTCTTCCAATAAGCATGTTCAAGGCTCTACCTCAGGAGAGTCTAGCAGCGTTGGCTAAGGGAGACCCGGCCGTGTGTGTTTTGAGAGCAGTCCTCATGCCCTCGAGCCATGCGGTAGCCTCCGCCAGGAGCTAGGCTTCTGCCGAATTCCCCTCCCCAGCTTCCCAAGAGCACATTTGCTTCCTGAAATGCATGGGCCACACCAGATTATTCTACTCCCATATACCTATTATATTTAACTGTAACAAAATATTTAAGCAGTGTCCTCATTGACCTCTAACACATTTCCTTTGGGGATTTGTAATGTGATCTGTATAAGTCAAGCGCAGTGTTGACTCTTTGTATGATCATTATTATTGACTTATATCTTTATTTGCTGTCATTTGCAGCTCCAAATGTTCAAGCTTACTTGATAGGAGGGCTTCTCGCCTTGGTCGGTGCAGCAGCATCTGTCACATACCTCTACCACGTTTTTAAGGTCGACATTGTACTCTGGTATCGAAGCGCCTTCCATTCTGCCGGGACCAAAGAAGGTAAGTGTGGGTAACCACTGAGGATTGCCCCATACTTGGCATCTGCTCAGCTGTGTAACCCGCTCAGCCGTATAACCATTGTAAATACACTTGATCGTATTTTACTAGCTTGACTTTCAAGTTGTTGGCAAATTGGGAGGAAGGACTCTCCTTGGAACTTCTCATGCTTCAGGGAAACCATTGGTCCATGGCCACCAGCATTGTTCAGTCGAATGAGGCTCCCAGGCTAGTCGTGGCCGAGCAAGTCTTGGCTAAGGAGCAGGAGTGCATCATCTTCTGGGTCCCACTGTGACCGTTTTGGAGAGGTTCTGCTGCTCTTTGCCAGAGAGGACAATTTCTCCTAGACTGACAAGGGGCTCTCCATCTGTGATACGTCTTCAGCACGACGGGCACTTGAGAAGAGTTTACATTATGGAGAGAGATGAGCTGCCCGTGGCAGTAGATCTTTCTAGGCCCTGTCCTTGGCGCCTGAAGGATTCAAGTCCCTGACTCACAAGGCTGGAGAGAGACCTGGGTTTGCATCTGGTTCTCCACTTACTCCCATGTGATCTTAGAAAGTATTGAATGCTCTCCTCTTTCTTGGCTATAGAATGAAAGAAAAAAAAAAAAACAAGGAAGGAAGGAGAGGAGGGAGGAGAGAAAGAAGGAGGGAAGGGAGATAAGGATGGAAGGAAAGGGAGGAAGTGGGGAGGAAGAGAAAATGATCAGAGCCTGCCTCACAGAGTATTGTAGGAGCAACTGAGTTGAAGTCCAGGAAAGCCCTGAGCAAGGACTTGGGGCAAAGGGGGCCTTGTAGTCTGAAAGCCAGCGTGAGCTGTCTCTGCCACTCTGCCCCGGGTTTCAGTTTGGTCTGTGGCACTCCCGTCCTGCCAACACGTCTCAACACACAAATGCCTCAGTGCAATCCTGAAACTTTGAGGAACAGGCACTTCCCACCATTGTGGTGTTCTTTCTCGTTATTGTGTTGTTTTACTTTTTTTTCTTTTTTTTAAGTAGGCTCCATGCCTGCCATGGAGCCCAGTTCGGGACTTGAACTCATGACCCTGAGATCAAGACCTGAACTGAGATCAGGAGTTGGACACTTAACCGACTGAGCCACCCAGGCGCCCCCCCCCCCATTGTGGTTTTTTAAACTCTGTGCTATTTTCTTGTTGTCTCAGAATGGTCATGATCTATTAAGGCCTTGAAAAAAAGTAGTCAGTCTGCTTTAATGTCCCCTGATCAGATGGAAAGTTAATACATGGTCGGGAGAAGTCTGTGCACTTCATGTGCATGGAAATACCCTCATTTGTACCATTCAGGTCCAGAGACTAGCCATGAGGACTAGAATGGGAATTCAGGGAAGCGGGTGTCTAAGCATATGAGTACCCCCCAGTAAAAGGGCATTATTTCCACCGAGGGCCTGCTTTGCATATAAAACACATAGTACAAGCTGTTGTCCATCTGTTTGAGAAAACAGGTGTCCTAACTTGGACTTTAGTCTAAGCTAAATTTCAGAATCCAAAATCGGCAGTCCCGTAGCAGCGTAGAAAGCAACACGTTCTTTCCTGAGGGCCAATTCAGTCGTGGACACCCGACTGTGCCTGCCCAATGCCACTTGAAGCCCCTCTTGTGCTGCGGGCCATTGGCTGGATGTGGGTTCTCTCCTTGGGGCTGCGGTGCCTGCGGAGCCCTCCTGTGGCCATGCTCCTGCCTGTGTCTGTGGCAGAGGAGACCAGTACGCCACCACTTGTCTTTTCTGACACACGCACGTGAGCAGTCCGATTTCTGTTTATTGACTGACTGGACACTGCGGGGACTTTAGTGGTGTTCCCAGATCTCTGGTCCTGGTGCGCGTCTCACTCCCTGACTCACTGGGACTCCCAGGGGCGTGCGAGCCGAGGGCTGGTGCCTGCCTGCTGGTGAGGTCGAGTTTAGCAGGAAGAGAAAAAAGGAATAGTGACTCACCCAGAGCAGGGGGAGCTGAGCAGATGACAGACTCAGGGAGCCCCACCCTCTGCTGAGACCGGGCTCCAGCCCAAATTCAGGCTGAGAATTTGGACATCGGGGCTCACAGTCAGCCAGGACTCTTCTTTTTTTTTTTTTAATTCAGATAAGTATTTGCGTACTTTATGACTAAATCTCTAATCTCTACAGCTCCATCTATGAGAACGACCCCTGTAACGTCTCTCTGAGTGTTGGCTTTGACCATGAGCTGGTGATGAGACTTAAGATTTGTCCCAGATGCTATTTCCAGCACGGTATCCTTGGGGGATATTTTCTGAGTTATTGGGGGGAACCTATGGAGTAAGGGGTGGCAAATACAAATGAAGAAATAGGCAAATTGTGTCCTTCTTATGATAAATTATTTCCCCAACTAGATGAGTTATGCGTTATAACATGAGTAACAGGTGGGTATAACTCAGTTTTTACTGAGTCACCGACAGCCCTAATCCACGAGTTCTGTGTGTTCTCTAGTAAATTATAGGAGTTACTTTAAAAATTCTCCTTCCAGCTGTGCATGCGTGTACAAAAATATTAGAGTCAGCTTACACGTCTAGAGAGATTTGCATATGTCTCACCACCTTTCAAATAGGTTTGTGAAGAACATACATGTGAAACATACCATTTATGAAAAAAAACAAAGTAGGTATAGTGAACGGAAGGTAGAATGGTAACATAAAGCTTGGGGTGGAATTAATGACAAATCTTGGACACTTTTTCAAGATGAGTTGGCTTTAGAAGCAAAGGCAAAAGCAATGACAAAAGGCATTGCATGCTATTTACAAGTACACTTCGGTTGCTTCTGCGAGCACATGGCTTTTTCTGGGACAAGTTTCCAAGGAAAACTGTTTGTAGGGAGTCCTTATTTTTAAAGAGTGTAATAAGTGAATCTTGTCTACAACAACTTTCCTGTGGGAAATGTAGTAGCATGTTGAATGTGGCTTTTCTTCTAGTGTCTTCCATGTTAGGGCTAAAATGCCAAACCTCACGCAATGAAGTAAAAGCACTTACATGAAGGCCAAATTAATTCTGTCTGATTTTTCCATGGGTCCAGTTTGATTGGGTTTGAAATTAAGCAGTAACATAAAAAAAGAAAGCAAGGGGTTGAATAATCTTTAAGCAATCTCTCATAAACATGAATACATGCCAATAAAATTTTGTATTTCTGCTAACGGCCAATAAAGGCATATGCAGATGTTTTAACATCAAAATTAAGGCTGAATCTCCTCAGGAAATAAAAGGAGCTTGGCCAGAACCTAGATAAATGGTCTAGGTTTATCCACTATATAGAGACAGGCTGTGGGAGTATCTGCCAGCAGGCCATTTCCTTAAAAAACTTACTAGTAGGTCTACATCCAACAGTTTTCTCGGTGAAATGGACATTTGGGGGATGTGTGTCAAACTTACAATGATCTATTGCCATTCATTGTTACCTTCCCAACTGCTCTAACAGTTACTATGGCTGGGAAGCAAATTACCTCAAAACTTGGTAGCATAGAGCAGCCATTTATTTTGCTGATGGGTTCTGTGGGTCAGGATGTGAACAGGCATATTGGGCATGGCCTGTCCCAGCTCCGTGATGTCTGGGGACCCCGCTGGAGGACTGGCAGTTGATTTTGGCTGTCAGCTGGTGGCCTCAGTTTCTCTCCCCAGTGGCTTCTCTGTGTGGTCTCTTTGTGTGGGCTACTTTGGGCTTCCTCCCGACATGGTGATTGGCTTCCAAGGGCTAATGTCTCAAGAAGAAGAGAGCCAGGAAAAGCCATATTTTCTCTTACAACTCAGACCCTAAATCTCTAGTGTCAATTCTACTACATTCTATTTGTCAAGGCAGCTACAGAGTCCTAGTCAATTTTAAGGGAGTGGAAATAGATTCCACCTCTTTGAGGAGGGTGTGGTCAGTTCTGAAAGAGCATGTGGAACTGGAAATATTGCTGGGGTTATTTTCTTTAAAAATGCAGTCTGACACACTTACACAGGATTAATCAGGGATACGCTTTGTGACGTTTCCTCCTCCCGATTCTCGTCTCAGCCACACCAGAGGGAGTGGTGGACTTGGGCTTGAATCAAGGCTGTGTGCACTTAGCAGCTGAAAGACTGGAGAAATAACATGGCCTTGTCTGTCTCCGCTTCCTTTCCCATAATCCAAGGATACAAATGTGCCCCTCACCGTGACTGTGACAGGCAAAGCTGGCAGGCAGTTGTCTGAGAGCACCCTTCAAAACCACAGGCAGAGGTGAAAAGCAAAATGGCCTCAGCTTGATTTTTTTGCTATGTTGGGGAATAAATGATGAGTTGATCATTTGGAAATGACGAGAACCCACTGCATTTTCGAGAACAAGCCACAAAGGTAACATTTCTACTCAAAAGCTTAGAAAGAAAAAAAAAAGATACCAAAAAAATTGGGAGCATTTTATATTTTGCTTTTCTAGAAGGTGAGAGTCCCTTGCTACCCAACTCCCTTCTGTCTCAGAGTCAGCATGGAACACCTGCCTGTTTGCACAGCATGGAACACCCACCTGTCTTCTCACACACCTCGCTTAAAAACAGGGGACATGGAACATTGTCAAGAGAGAGAATTCATTTAGCAAACATAGGTTTTTTTATTTTTTTTCCTTTTTTTTTTCTTTTTGTAATGAGAAGGAAGAAAGAGAAACAGCCCGAGAGAAGAGAGACACCAGTGGCAGGGTTTCGGGCACAGGTGGTGATGAACACGGATGTTTGCTGTAGTTTACAGACCAAGAAATACTGTATTCATTTGGGAGTCTCTGGTATGTGGTGAGGAGAGTACCAACCCAACCAACCCTTTATCATAAAAGGATTAAATAGTATCAAAATTTTAAGGAAACTTAATTCTTTTCTAAAATGTTTGAAAACATACAGCCTTTATGAAATCTTAAAAAAAATTTTTCATATATCCCCTGGCTTTAGAAAGTCAAGTGTATGACGTTAAATTTAATTCTGAAAAATATCCACTTACGGAGTGGCGGTATAGACTAGTAACATTGAAGACGTTACAGAAGGAGTTTTAGCTGGGTTGGGTTTCTGCAGACTCCAGACACAAATTACTCGTCCCTTTGGTACCTGCCTTATGACCCCAATTTATTAAAAGCTGAATCTGCTCATGATCTAAAACTTCTCTCTCCCCCACATAGATTTAACCTCCTTAAGCCTCTGTAAAATCAAGTTCGATTCAGAAATTTGGCAACTACCGATAGAGACTGCCTCTGTCCCAGGTCCTGCTCCAGGCACTGGGGGTGGAACCCCACCAAAAAAAGTCCCCATTCTCAAAACGCTTCCTTTCATGACAGGGCTGGGGAGACTGCAGAAGGGTGTGCATGTATGCAAATGTGTTTGTATTCCCATTTTCCACGGGATGGCTGGGAATGGTAGGCGGAGACTTAAAGGTTGTCATTAGTGGTTGGTATGAGAATTTGTGGAATGGGAAAAGGCTACACGTAAACTGGAAAGTTCTGGATGCATTTTAACTACAGATCTCCCTTGACTTACGATGGGGTTATAGCCCAATAAACTCATCATAAGTTAAAAGTATCATAAGTTTAAAATGCGTTCAACGCACGTAACCCACAGAACATTACAGCTTAGCCGAGCTACGTTTAACGTGCTCAGAATACTTACCTTAGCCTACGGTTGGGCAAAATCATCTAACACAAAGCCTATTGTAGAATCAAGGTTGACCGTCTCGTGTGATTGATTGAATACTGCCATGAAGGTGGAAAACAGCATGGCATATGGGTACAGGCGGTTGTCAGTGTATCAATTGTTGACCCTCGAGATGGTGTGGCTGACTCGGAGCTGTGGCTTTTTGCGCTGCCCTACATCAGAGAGAGGATAGGACTACATATCAATAGCCTGGAAAAGATCAAAATTCAAAGTTCGAAGTAAGGTTTCTCCTGAATGTGTGTTGCTTTTGTACCATCATAAAGTCAAAAAATCGTAAATCGAAGTCGGGGACCGTCTGTACCATCATTTAGAAAAAACTAGAAGAATACAAGATTTTACCTTCTTTTTTTGGGCTCAGAGACGCCCTTCTTTTCAAGTCTGTTCAATCAAACAAAGTTCCATATAAAGGGAATAAAAAGGGATGGCTCCCGCTTGGGTCCCATTAGGTTGGCTGTGAATTTCCAAATAGCCTGGAGCTCAAAAAAAAAAAAAAAAAAAAAATCACATTCTCTAATGAGATGCTCACTCAAACCTTCTAGCCCTGCTAAAGTTTCTTACTCATCACAGGACTCTTGAGTAGAATGTAAACATCCCCCTTCCGTGCCCTTCTGAAGCTCTTCCCCTTCTTGGCCTCTATACCCTCCACTTCCAGCACCTCATTTTTCCCTTAACCCTTTAAAATCCAGGAACTGCCCTCCATCCTTTATGAATTTTCCCCAAGAGCTCCAGGCTGTGGGGAGGTTTTGTTTCTTTCTGTCTCTTCTGTTCATTCAGCCACGTTCTCTTGTAACGCCTCAAGTTTTCATTTCCAAGTCTCGGAACGGCCTTTCCAGTTACACCTTGTGTCATTTCGTCTGTACAGGGGTGAGCACAGTGCCTGTGACATGCGGTTAGTTGCTTAATAAATGCTTGGCTCCTTCCGGTGATGACGAAATGTGCTGCTGTGCTGGACTTCTCTGTTCTGCACAGCACATTCCTGGAGTCTGCTCAGAGGCTTGGTCTCTACAATGCCGTGTGCAATTGCAGTGACGAAATTCATGAGTGGGCGTGCATCACGAGAGACTTGGCCCGCTTTGTCTGGTGCCATCATGACAGTCCGCCATTGCACAGGGCACAGCAAGAGTGACAGTGATGGAGACTCCTGTTTTCAATTCTCATTTTCACCACGGGGACTGGTGGACTTAAGAGTCTAAGGACTCGGGTTGGAATTGGGGTTGGGTGACCTTGGAGAAGTGATTCTTACGTAATGGGTATAGGACCATCTTTCTCTAGGTCAAAGCCAATGGGATAGGAATATCAGCTGTAACTAACAAATCCTGGAGGTTCAATGTGGACGAATCTGAGACTTCAGTTCTTCAGGGGACCCAGGCATAAGGGGTTGAAACCACACTTTTGTGAGTTTTACCTCCAGAAGCCTGACTTTGTTCTGACCGTAAATATCAAAGAAAAAAATCTCCTCGTGCTTCCAGGAGGTGGGGGGGGGGGGCGGAGAAAATCATTCTGAAATATCCTAGAGCACTCTGTTCTTTTGAACAAGGCTTGCCCTCGGGATAGACTAGTTAATGAAAGCCTTATCCAGGGTATTATCAGAGCCTAACCCAACCCCAGCCCAATCTAGCCATCATGCCCCACCTAAGTGGGGATAAAAAACTGAGAAATGCTTGTGAAGTCCTGAGTCACTAAAAGACAGATGTAGTCACAGGACCATAGAACTCGTCCTCTTCCTCCGCACCTCACCACCAGTTTACTAAAGGCCATGAAACATGAGAGACTATGGACTATGAGAAACAAACTGAGGGCTTCAGAGGAGAGGGGGGTGGGGGAATCGGATAGACTGGTGATGGGTAGTAAGGAGGGCACGTATTGCATGGTGCACTGGGTGTTATACGCAACTAATGAATCATCGAACTTTACATCGGAAACTGGGGATGTACTGTATGGTGACTAACATAATATAATAAAAAATCATTAAAAAAAACTGTAGGGAACCCCCCCCCCAGAAAAAAGGCCAGTTTATAGCACTTTGTTTTACTGGTACATTCTATCCAGCTTTCAGGGAAAAATACAAGGCATATTAAAAGGCAAGTGTACAATTTGAAGAGACAGAGCAAACATCAGAGCCGGAAATGGCAGGGATATTGGAATTATCAGACTGGGAATTTAAATCATCCCCGATTAGTATGCCAAGAGATCTAAGGCATAAAAACAGATAGCATGCAAAACAGATAGGCGATGTAAGCAGAGAGGTGAAAATCCTAAAAAGAACCCAAAATAAAGCTAGCAATTAAAAAAAAATGTAACAAAAATGAAGACTGCCTGTGATGGGCTTATTAGTGGAGTGGACCTGGCTGAGCAGAGAATCTCTGGGCTTGAGGCTATCACACCAGAAACTTCCAAAACTGTAAAGCAAATGGAACAAAGACCGGGGAAAAAAAGAACAAAGTATCCAATGAGTATGGGACAACTGCAGAAGGCGTAATGTAACTATAATGGGAATACCCAAGGAGAAGAAAGAGAGAAACGAACATGAGTATCTGAAACACTAATGACTGAGAATTTCCCCGAATTAATGTCAGACACCAAACCGCAATCCAGGAAGCTCAGAGAATACCAAGCAGGATAAACAAACAAAAGCCTAGGCATATCATTTTCAACTACAGAAAATCAAAGATAAGGAAAAAATCCTAAAAGAAGCCAGAGGGGAAAAAACACCTTACCTATCGTGAAACAAAGATGTGAGTTGCATTCAGCTTGTCCTCAGAAACTACGCAAGCAAAAGAGCGTGAAGTCAAATATTTAAAGTGTTGAGAGAATGAGAAGCCTAGTGTGGCAATGCTTGGCACCAAGAGAGCCAGCCGGGCACTCTGAAGTCATTGAACCCAAGGGAAAAGGACATCATGGTGGTAAGTCAGATTTTCGCTCTGTTAACATAAGAGAAGTTGGTAGGAATAATTCTGTGAGTTTACCCCATTTCCTTTTCAGATGGCAAGCTGTATGATGCTTATGTCTTATACCCTAAGCCTCAAAGAGAATTCCAGAGCCATGAGGTGGACACGCTGGTGTTGAAGATTCTGCCCGAGGTGCTGGAGAGGCAATGTGGATATAAATTATTTATATTTGGCAGGGACGAATTTCCTGGACAAGGTATGTTTCTAGTGAGGTGTAAAAGCCACGAATAAAAAGGAAAGGGAAATCTCTTTTCCTTCACTTTACAAATGGTGGGGTGGGGGGCTCTGCTCGCCTTCCGCATGGAACCACGGGGAGTCTCGTGCCGCCTCAGCGCACAGCCCCTGAGTGGAGTTAGGACCAGCTCTTTTCTCTCTGGGGCTCATTCCTGTAACAGGATAACTGGGATTCCTGGTTGAAATAATGTGACTCTTACTGTGAGTAACGAGCTGTTGGTTGATGACAGCCTTGGCCAAGAGACTAAATGGAAAAAAGAGGTCATTTGCCCCCATGTCCTTGGGACTAACTGCTGAGTATTCTCCATCAGTTCAAATATGTAAATCAGCTCATGTTTAAAGATGATTTTTATAAACCTTAACTGCCCAGGCTTCTCCTACATAAATAAAATAGAATTTATTTACGTCTCCTGTTGAACAAGAGTATAGCTTTGGGCAATGCAGGCAACATCTCCGAACTTCACCGGTCTCATCTGTCAAATGGGAAGGAGAATGCTTCCCTGATTTGGGTGACAGAATGAAATGAGGTAAAACCTGAGTGGGGACCAGTATAGAGCTTAGTGCATATTAGACATTTGACAGATAAAGTTTCCCTCTTGACCTACATGTTTTCTTTCTTGGAACGCTATACAACAAATGGCTGAAATTTGAAATAAACATCCTTCACTGGTCGAGAGGAAACCAAGATTACTACTTTCTAGCATTTGGTAGTGGCCTGCTCTGGGTCATTTGGGAAGGTTGCTGAGTACTTTGGATTCTCAATATTTATTGAGCACCTGCTATGTGCCAGGTAATATTTTAGGCACTAGAAATAGAAAAATAAGCCAAAGAGAAGGAGAACATGAGCTTGGGGAGGTCAGAGTATTTTTCTATCCTAAGAATAAGGAGGATATGAAAGTTCATCTTTATTGCTAAAAATGACTAAGTTTCATCCATAGCTGGGTATTTCCAGAACTCTCCCCAAGAAATCATCAGGGGATGTTATTTAGTTTCAAGTTAGTCCCATAAATCCTGGGCATTTAACTAGCTACGAAGCACAAGAGGAAAATAGAAATAAAAATTCATACAACATTTGAGCTATCTACATTTTCCCTGTCCTTTTACAATCTATTTATTTTAAAAAATGTGGCCATCATCTAATACACACTAGACCTTCAGTGAGGTTGGTGATACAAAGTTAGGCACGATAAGACCCTTGTTCTGGGTAGGTCACGGTCTGTGGGTGCAGCCAGGGGGCTGAGGAAAGTGACTTATCAGCAACTAACTACGAAATAATATGACTTACAAACACGAAGGACCAATTGTTCAGGGAAAATCAGGAAGGTTTCACAGAAGCTATGATAAATGCTAAAAAAACCCCACTTTCATTATCCATTCCTGAGTGACATTCATTTTAAAGTCCGTGTGGTCTTTCCAGGGCGCATTTCTAATATTCTCAGAGATGAATCTAGACTCTTTNNNNCATGAGAGAGTGTGCACCTTCTTTATTTCCAGCTGTGGCCAACGTCATCGATGAAAACATCAAGCTGTGCAGAAGGCTGATTATCATCTTAGTCCCCGAATCCCTGAGCTTTGACTTGTTAAAGAACATGTCAGAAGAACAAATCACAGTCTACAATGCCCTCATTCAGGACGGGATGAAGGTCATCCTGATTGAACTGGGGAAAGTCAAGGACTACACGGCCATGCCGGAGTCGATTCAGTACATCAGGCAGAAGCACGGGGCCATCCAGTGGAGTGGGGACTTCGCAGAGCAGTCACAGTGTGCAAAGACCAAGTTCTGGAAAAAAGTGAGGTATCACATGCCACCCAAAAGGCCTCCACCCTCTTCTTCTGCCCAGCTGCTGGAGCACATGTCCTGACACCTCACGGCTGGCTAGTGGGGGGGCCAACATGGGGTTGGTCACCCGTGACGGAGTTGTCGGCATGGGGTGATTCACGGTTGGACAAGGATGCATTGCATTTGGGCCGTCGGCTTGAAGCTTGCCGTTGTGTACTTGTTGCGACAGGGCCTCTGTCTGTTGCTCCTTTGGATCAGGGCTCCTTCTTTAGGGAAAGATGTCACCTTTCCAGAAGGCCCTCATTCACTTATGGGCTCTGAGGAACACTCCCTGAACACAGAGCAGATGTAACATGTGAGCCCCTGGGGAAGGGAACATGGAGGATGGTAGTGGCAGTTGAGATGTCAAGAAGTTTGGTGCATGGTGTGGCACCCATCGGGCCAGAGATGGAAGTCAGGGGATGGCAGGAGGCAGTCCGTGGGCTTGGGGAGGGCTGGCAAGGAGAACCGCACTTTTTCGTGACCACGATCTTAGCACACTCATACTGAGAGCCACGTAGTGGTCACATAGATCAGTGGGGACTAAGTGTGGCCCCACTGGGATTGCCCATTAATCACCCTCCTGTAGGGTCCCAGCCTTGAAAGACTTGACCTGTCGAATCAAAATAAGTAACAATCCACTGGTTTTTCCAGCTGGCCCATGAAGGGTGGGATTCTGAGCGACATGTGAGAGAGCACACCAAGACGATGTGATTCTAGTCCATGTCAAACAGAGTAACCTTTCAGTTAGCCAGCGTCCCCTCATCACAGGTCCATCTATGATTTAACAAGTGTGAGGATTTTTGATGCTAAAAATTAGCAGTAAGCTTATCACTACTTTCAAAGACCCTGATCTGAGGAGCTTAGATAGAGTCCAAGTCTCTCATTCTGTGGTTGATGACATCAAGCCCTAACAAGTGGCCTGCTGGGGTCAGAATGTTTGTGTCCCCCAAATTCATACGTTGCAATCCTAACAGCCCGTGTTATGGTATTAGGAGGTGGGGCCTTTGGGAGGTGATGGGGTCAGAAGGGTGGAGACATCATGAATAGGGTTAGTACTCTCATAGAAGATACCCCAAGAAGTTCCTTGCCACTTCGGCCATGTGAGGACACAGTGAGAAGTCTGTGACCTGAAAGAACGTCCTCACTTGACCATGAGGGCACCTGTTCTCAGACTTCTTGCCTCCACAACTTTGAGAAATAAATATCTGTTGTTTGTAAGCCACTTGGCCTGTGGTATCTCGTGATAGCGGCCCAAGCAGCCTCAGGCACGGCCCTAATGAAGAGTCCATGGGGGCTGGAAGGGGGTCAGCCAGTGGGCAGAACAGGGGAGGGGGAGAGGGAGGAGGAGCAGGGGGGCGAGTTGGGAGAACAGGGCCCCCAGCATGCAGGAAGGAGCAGAGTGTATGGGGGGCAGAGAACAGGAACAGGTGGCATAGGTCCTTCTCCACAGGCTCCCGATAGTATAGACTGTCTGGTGGGATCTGAGGTGATAAGGAGCCCACTCCAGCCTCTTAGAATTTATGTTGCAAGGTGACCTAGCGTTACCCATTTCTTTGTCACTTATGCTGGTTCTCACTCAACATCAGGCCGCTCTTCATTTTATTTGATGGTTGCTCTTTACAGATTTTTTAAGTTGTGGTAAAATATACGTCATGCAAAATGTACCATCACAACCATTTTTAAGAGTACAGTTCAGTGTCAGTAAGTACATTCACCTTGTTGTGGGCCACCATCAGCAGCCTCCAGTTCCAGAACTTTGTCATCTTTCCCAATTGGAACTCTCTCCCCATTAAACACTAACTCCCTCTCTGCCTTGGCCACAGGCCCTGACAACATTCTGCTTTCTGTGTCTATGATTTCGGCATCCCTAGGCACTCACGTAAGTGGAATCATACAGGATCTGTCTTTTTGTGGCTGGCTTATTTCACTTGGCCATAGGTCCTTAAGATTCATGTGTAATCTTTGCTTTTCGTTTCATTCTTCTTATGTAGTCCCCCCCTCCCTTCTTCTTTCTTCCCTGGGTGAAGGGTAGCAAGTATTGATTTTATTATGGCGACAAGAGACAACCATCAGAAGTAATAAGCTCATTAGGGTCCTTCTAATCAGATGTTCGTGAATTCTTTGCTTCTCGGTTTCTCTCTCCAACATGGGAGTCATGATTCCTCATGGAGAATTTGCCAGTTTAAGTAAAGGAAGTTGTTTCTCTTGGTGCACCCAGGAGCGAAGTGATGGCCACTGATGTGTTCCTCATTCTGTGCCCCTCACCCCTCAGTTTTCTCTCCTCTGCTTATTACTTGGAGATTGCCACTGATACTGGAAAAGTCTCTGTGGCCACAGCTGTCAGAGTGGCACTTTGCCCTTCGCTTTGTCTTATGTGGAGCCCATCCCCTACAGCCTTCCCCTTCCTTCCAAGCCCTTTCTCTCCAGAGGGTGAAGAGAGACAGAGCAGGCCCACGAGTCAGGAGACAGGGCGAGACCCTGGGATGTGTCATCTGTCAGGCTGTCCCCATTGCCTATGAATTTTAGAAAGAGATTCTGCAGGGTTCTTCAGTGACTAACCTTTTATAAATAAATGACTGTATCCACACAACACAAGTGGAGGCTGTCAGAAAAAAGAAAGCCATTCCATCAGAGGTACAGATGTTTTCTGAAACTCTATGGCTGATGGGAGGCCAGCCCTGTTGGTGAATTTCTTAACTGGAATGATTTTTTAAGTCAAAACTTCCTTCCCCTCCAATATGTGCCCTATGTTTCTTTTTGCCTAAAAGCACATGAAGGTATATGGATGTGTCTTAAACAGTAGAAAACCAGGGACTAAAGGAGATTGTCATATTGGAGCAAATTAACTCTGTTTTCAAATAAAATGCTTGTAAAGTTCTTGAAAAATAAAATAAAATAAAAGTATATAAAGGTATATTACTAATGCAATTACATTAATGAATTATGTCAGCACATTGTAATCTTATTGTTATTAAATATGTTTTGTGTCCTATATAAGAGGCTCCTTTTCTCAAGGGTTCCAGCCTTTCATGTATTTGGACATGGGGCTGGTGTTCTCAGGTTTGAATATACTCTCCTAGTGACAGACCATATGCTCTGAATCAGGATTTGTACATGTCTTCAAAGATGGATAAGATTTATCTTATTCCGGTAAGTTCTGTCCTTTTAAACAGTGTCTCTTTCTGATAATTTGAGGAACGATATGGGTATCTCCCTAGAAAAAATGTACATACACACAAAATTTTGGCTGCAATTTGAGAAGGTTGACAGAATTTTTCAAGCTCCTCAAAGGGACCTTACAGAAGGTCCCCAGGCTGTGGGAAAAGGACCCCTTCCCTAGAGGGACTTTCGTTTTTGTACTTACTGGATGTGAGCTCAGAATTTTATGCAATTCTATGTAGAGGTCTGGTGATAAACGTGCTGAGTGAGGCATTCAGGGTCCTCCTGAAAGTTGTCTAGAAAGGAACACAGACTTGAGATTTTCGTGGTATTTCAGTCATCGTCTAGCCCAGGACTGCCTTACTGGTCTGCCACAAATGAGCTGCAGGTCTCTGAGGACAGTTATTCCTGAGATATTTCCTCATGGTGTGTCTGGAACCCTAGGCCTTACTTGCGTGTGCACCATGATGTGAGAAAGATTGGGAAACAGATCCTAGTCAGGTGGGGCCTGGCAAAGTGAAGGGAGTAAACTAAAGACATTCAATACTTGGTGGCAGAGCTGGGACGGATGCCACTGTCTTCTCACTGTGCCATGGCTCTTACCCTACGGCAACTCTTCTAACCCTCTCAGTCCTGTGACACCAGCCACTCATGGGAACTAACTTCTAGAAACCCGGGAATGGACTTCCAGAAGTATGCAGTTAGGGCTTCTGAGTGATTTCCCTTGATTTACTCTTGGCTTTGTCAGGAGCACACACTTTTTTTGTTTGGTGTTGTTTCTGCCCAGCACTAAGCAAAACTGTAGCATTTAGTTTCATATGAAATTTAACATTCAGGATTCAGAATTCCTTCAATAAGTCTTACCGTTCTTGAATGGACCCTTCTGAATGGCTGGAGATTTTAGATGAGAGGTCAATGAAGGAGCCTCTGTCCTTTCCTGGAATAGCTTTATCACGTCTAACACAAAGCATTGGAGTTAACTGAATTTTACCTTTTGCCTGGAGCCTCACTACCACTTGGGAACCTGGGGGTTCAGGGCTTTGCCTAGTGGGGAAGAGTTTGTGTTTGAAACTCAACTTTTCCACTGCCTGTGGGGCCTTTGAGAAGCTGGTCAACCTCTCTGAGCTTGTCATCATTCGGGGATGACGTGAGGGAAAAAGAGATAACATGTGAATATGGGCATGATAAGTGGTTGTTATTTACGGACGGATTGGACACCCTTGAAAGAACTCTGGCCATGATATTCAGGGAAAAAAGTTTAATTGAAAGGGGAAAAAAAATCGATTGGCACTGCATGTTTTGTAGTAGGCAGCTCATGGTTTTTGGAGAACCCTAAATTTTCTACTAGCTTTACTTTAAGAAAGTCACACACACACAAAATGCCCCTGGAGATGGGGTGCTCTGTATTGGCATCGATGGGGTCTATGACTGTGCCCCATGCTGTGGGCTCTCGGCTGGAGTAATTTCCAAACCATCCTGCCCTGTCTGCTGGCTGGTGTCCTCTTCCATGTACACAGGGACCCCCCAGCCTTCCTGATCCCCTGGGTATCCACACAGGAGTATCTGCTCCTGTGGGACCTTTGATATTGTCCTTGCTTACTCCTTAGTCTTGATTGTGGGGAGCTCAAGGAGTTTTGAAGCCTGGTCCTGGGAGGTGAGTGCCAGGAATAACCTTCAGCCATACTCAGTCGCCCAGGCCAGAAGAGTATTTGAAGGAAGTACCTGAACTGGGGAGATCCAACTGACAATTCTATCCCTCTCCTTGGCCTCTGGAAGTCAGCGCTGTTACACCTCCCCTGGCCTCAAGCCCATCCTTCCACCTCTCAGACCATGTTCATTCTCCCTCAGACACTCAGCAGCTGTGATTCCGAGCACCCTGCTATGGTCCCGGGGATTGTTCACTTCTTGCCATGACTTCATCTGAACACTGCTGAAATGAGACTTGACAATTCGCCCTGAAGACTGCTTCCCTCAGAACCTTCCAGAATTTCTGTAGCAGGAGTCCAGAGGCACTCTTTGGTTGGGGTGGTGGTGGTGGGAGAGAAGGGCTTGAAGTAGAATCTGTGTAGATAGCCCTTGGCCAAAAATGGAGAAACCATTAATGACTCGTGTCCGAGAATGGGTTGATTCCTAACGGAGATTTCAGGGAAGGGGTGCTGGAGTGCCACTGAGCTCCTTCCATTTTATTCATAATGCAGTCCCCAAAATGTGCATTTCCGCTGTTTTGTTTTAGGTGTTCTTTAGCATTTAATTTCAGCCTTTAGACCCATAATTAAGCTACTAGAGATCAAGGAGCATTAAGCCTCATATTAAATATTTGCCATTTCGAATACTCAGTGATGCCCATCTCATTCTCAATTTTATTATTGCTAGTTTACTAGCTTCTACAATTCCATTGTTGATTTCCATGCATTTTTAATGGAATAAAGGGATACAATGTGGTAAAAATATAAGTAATTGAATTGCCACCGAAATGGTGGTTAGAAGGTAAGATTCATTTGCCACCTGAAGGGCTCATGTCTAAGTGTGCAAAAGAAAGAAGGTTTAGATGTCCATGGATCATGGACAGAAAGGCAGATTACATGAAAACTGAAGGCCACCACCAATTCTCCCATGTCTTCCCAGCAGGGCTTGGCAAGGTAAATGGGGGCCTTATCCCCATTCCTTGGGGGGTGGGCCCCAGGTCTCTTGGGATAATCTGAGGGGCCAGGACTGACCCGAGAGCAGAGGTGAGAGGTGAACGGGTCAGAGAAAAGATGAAATACAGGTGTTGAACCCCTCAGTTACCTTTTGGCTCACCTTCCTATAATCACTGAGTCAGCCCCAGAACCCACTTCCTTTGGTTTCTCCCCTCAAGTACCGTGAGTCTGCCCGTGAGAAAGTCCTGGGTGAAGACTGAGTCACATCAAATAAAGGGCCCAGGAAAGTCTGGTCTTTTCCCAGAAGGTCAACCGAGATGAAGACACACGTGAAAGTGCTTGGCAACCTCACAGAGCTACAAGGAGCTGTGGGGGGCACAGACCTCAGTGTCTTGTGCCCCTGCCAAACCCCACAGTGACTCAGAGAGCTGCCTGCTGTGGCCCAGTCCGTTGACCTTTCCTTGGCTCTTGATCCTGATTCATATTTTCATGAACTTTCCTTCAACACATGCTTTGTTTGGTTGATTTATCCAGGGCTATGTCTGGAAATTAAGAAAGTGGAAAATTCCTCCCTGGTTTTCCTCTTAGAATAAAGACTATTGATGACGAATCCACGACAGCTAGAATAAGTGACTGGGGGTGAC
This sequence comes from Ursus maritimus, assembly GCF_017311325.1. Taxonomy (NCBI): domain Eukaryota; kingdom Metazoa; phylum Chordata; class Mammalia; order Carnivora; family Ursidae; genus Ursus; species Ursus maritimus. The sequence continues at coordinate 78,640,784 of NW_024426774.1, forward strand.
GCTGGCTCCCACAGCTGCAGAACATTGGGTCTGAGTGGCTGGAGGCCACACATCTCAGATGGAATTCTTCTGGGGCCCTTGACGGATGGGAACCCTTCTTCCCTCCATATCCAGGTAGCTTTGAAGGGGTGCTGCCATCATCTGTAACAAAAGTCAAACCCTAGTCCTCTGAGAGAGAGAGATTCTCCCCTTAAGAAGGGAAATTAGACCTGGAGCCCTGGCTCTTGTCCTCCACAGTCACCTTTCTTCAGAGGTTCTTATTAACGACAGTTGTCACTGCCCCCCTTGGATGCTCTGGCCTAACTACCATTGACTAATTCCTAAGTGCACAGCTGACATCTGCAAGGACCAAAAAGATTTTACAGGAGGAGAAAGGATAACAACACAGAATGGAATGCACAGGGATATGCCATCAGACGGTTTGGATGACACGCTGGAAGTTTTCTTGTCTTCCTCAGGAGACGGCTCAGCCCTCACCTCCTACCACCTCGGAAGAGGAGAAAGCACATCTTTTCCAATTCAGGCCCAGAAGGGGCTCAAGGGAGACGCCCAGCTGAAGGATGTCGCACCAACATGTTCTGCCAGCACATGCTGTGTTTTGCTCTGTTTCTTCTCTCCTGCGTGACAGCAATTCCTTGCTGTGGGGTGGGGCTGGCGTGGGCTTCTAGCAGCTCAGCCACGGGGGCGAGCTGCACGTGGTGAGAGCTGGTGGAGCACCATGGGCCGTGGTGGGCTCCGTCCTACACGGGAGCCTGTGCCCGAACAGGGTGCACCCCTTCCCCTCTCTGTCCACGAGGAGACATGAAGCTGCAAGTCTTGGAAATCTCCGAAGTCCATCAAGTAAATTTCATTCTCAATTTTGAAATAGAAATCATAGTTTTATTTGTTTAGGACTCATATGAAAATGACAATTTTTTTTATGAATCTAGAAATTAAAAACCCTTTTCTACTACAACCAAGTAACCAGTTTGTCACCATTCAAACATCTATAACTTGATGACACCCCCCGGTGGTTGTGTCAACTGAAAAATTGGGTGAATCCCAAACTGTGATTAAAGTTATAGAAAAATGTGAGAATGATACACAATAACTTTTTCCCCTCTTACTCAGTGGCTCTATTACTTCTTAATCTGAGTCACTGACACCTACTGTTTTATTTGATTTTTTTCATATTGTCCCTTGACTTGCCTGGAGAACCCTGGAAACCAAAGGTTTCATCGTGACGGTTTTGTGGTCACACCCTCATTTCTCTGACCCTCGTTGCTCCCTATTTCCCACCTTCTCTTTGTGCTATCATCGGGATGTACTTGCCCTCCCCCTAATCATCACCACCACCACTCTGGTTAGCATCTTTCTAGAAAATGAAAATATTTATACGGTGTGAGACTTGCACGTGGGCTGGATGATTTTTCAACACATCTATCAAATGTGGCCAGACCGAAGCCCCACATCTTAGTCTCACCCCACCCCAGATGGAGCCACGTGCATGACAGGCCAGGGGCGCAGACCTTAGAGTCCTCAGACTGAGGTTATAGGTGAAGTGCTGGCATTTGCTACCGAAGGTGTTCATATTTTGAAAACTGCCGACTACAGGATTAATTCACATCCTACATTGCAACTCAGTATACACACATACACACATATACACACTCACACACACACACACACATGCAGGGAGAATGGAAAAGAAATTCCATTTCTTGTTATGGGTTCGATTCTATTTTGTTCTAGTCTGGTTCAATTTTTCAAAATGCGGGTCGCAGCCCCCAACTTGTTTAACGACCAACTTCTGTGTCTCCAAAGCAATTTGAAAAACACAGCTCCTGCTTCCCAGACTGCTGGTGACCCAGTCAGTCATGACATTCTGCGTTCCTTAATCAACAAGGCTTTATCAAAAACTTATTATGACTGTTCTTTGATTATCTAACTTCCGGGTCGATTAGCTTTGTTTGTTATTTTAAATGACCACAGGACAGCAGAAGTCTCCCCAACAGCAGTTTTAAATGAACATAATTTCCTGCCTGTGTAAAAGGATGACATCAAGAGGAAAAGAAAGCAGGCCTGTGGGTGACAAACATTGAGAAAGAGAAAAGCATTTCCTCTCATGAGACACAAGAGAAAATGCAGTTCACGCCTTAACCTGGCAAAAAAATAGGAGACGACGCAGGTGCCCCGCCCCTCACGGCGCCACTGCGCCCTCTGCTGGCGGCCGAGGCAATGCCCTCCATCCCGCCCCTCACCCCGCCCACCTTCCCAGACAGAATGGGTGTTCACAGGTGCGCGCGCAAGGGGAGACCGTCGGCTTTTGGAAGGTCTTTTAACTTAAGGCCAAGAATATCTTTCTTCTTCTGAGGCCCTGGGAAAGGTTGAGGTAGTGCCATTTTCTTTGTCTGTCACTGTGCTCCTAACCCTGGCGCTTCGGAGACGACAGCAATCTGCCCAAGAGTTGTGAGGGGGGTCAAGAGGTCCTCCTTCTTCTTGACCACCAGCCAGGGGTTTAAACGTGGTGCTTCCAGAAAGGGGGTCCTGACCTCAGACTGCCCGGACGGCAGTCACAACCCCACCACCTACTAACTGAGTACAGTTGCAAAACTGGTGATTTTCTCAGGCAAGTCACAAACCCTGTGCCTCGGTTGCTTTATGCGTAAAAAGGGGGTAAAAAAAGTACCCACGCTGTAGGATAACAAGCAAGTAAAATGCTTAGTGGTACCTAGTAAGACTTCAGTGAACATTGGCTCTTATTATATTGTAATAATCATCTCGTTTTCACCATACTGCCATTTTTACTATAATTATTGTTTTGCTCTTATTATTGTCATTACTCCATTAATGCTCACGATGATAATGTAGCTTGTTTACACTCGTGGAGCACTTTCGACCTTTCAGATAGTCTTCTATATGCCCTACACGCATTGATCCGCTTTGCAGAGGAGGAAAGAGGCAGAACATGGGTGCAAGGGATCTCATCCCTCTGTTCCATCAGCCACAGTGTTTCAGCTCCAGGATCCAGGTGAGAATAGTACTTCCAAGGTAGGGTGGTTGTCAGTATATGTGAAAAGCACTTTGAGCCCCGGACAAGAACTGGTATTGCTGTGAATATGGTGAGCCCAAAATTATCTTGTATACTTTATAGATTAGTTCTACCGTAAGGAAAACCTAGTTCTATAAAAAATAGAAGCTCATGAATTAGAGAATGATTATATTTTGTGTGTGTGTTTTAAATGAAAGAACAGATTACAGGGATCGTTTAAAGAGTGTTTCTCAAAGTTTCTATGTGCCAAATAAAAAATTCAGAAAACACGAAATATTAGAAAATATAGATGTATCTTATATTAAGTCAAAACAAAAGAAAGATTGACACATTTTACTACATAATCATAAGTTAAATAAAAAGCATAGAATAAACCGAAAAGCTGTGCAAAAGTATGAAGTTAAGGATTGCTACCCTTAATGCCCACTAGAAAAAGGGCCAAAGGAAATGAACAGGAAATGTACAACATAAGGACTAATTCACAGAAATGCCTACTGAGTGAGAAAGTGTATAACATCACAAATCATCTTATGCTACTAATGATGTTTAGAATGTTCCATATTCTGTGCTAACCTCTTTAAATATATTGTCTCATTCAATACTCTCAATTAGCCTGTATTTTCTCTTTTTGAAAATAAAGACATTAAAGATGTAAGAGATTAGGTAACCCTCCCAGGGTAACACAGTTGTAAGAGATGGCCCCAGGGAAATTTATCGCTGATTGGCTGTTTGATGATTTTTGGAACATTACTCTTAATTTTTTTGGCGTGACATGGGTAGCATTGTTATGTTTCCAAGAGTCCTTGTGATTTAGAAGTGATATACTGAAACATTTATGAATTAAACACCATGACGTCTGAGATTTGTCTCAAAATAATCCAGTGCAGGGAGAGGTGGAGAGCGTGGGAGAACTGATGAAACAAGATGGCCATGAAAGAAGTTTGCTGGGGTCCAGCATACTATTTTTCTCTATTTTTGTCTATGTTTAACATTTTCTCCAAAATAAGTTTGAAAAATAAAGCAGTTAAAAAGATTTTTTTTTAAAAAAACAAAAACCTGGGGCGCCTGGGTGGCTCAGTCAGTTAAGGGTCCAACTCTTGATTTCAGTTCAGGTCATGATCTCAGAGTGGTGAGATCAAGCCCTGCGATGGGATCTGTGCTCAGTGGGGAATATGCTTGAGATTCTCTCTCTCTTCTCCCTCTGCCCCTCCCCCCACTCACGCTCTCATGCTCTCTCTGTCTCCCTCTCTCTCAAAAAATAAAAAACCCAACCCCAACAGCCCGACACTTGAGCAAATTTGCCTGGGGAAAAAGAAAGACGGTTCTATAGTGCAGGATGAAGCTAGGGAAAGGGGCATTTTGTTTCGTTTTATTTTGAAAATATAGACAGCTTTTTCTTTTCTTGACTCTGTGCTCCCTGGAAAAACTCATAAGACAGGAAATTATTTAAAAACAGTATTTATTAGCCTTTTAGGTCTATATATGTGAATATTTACAAAGATTTAATCTTGCAATACATACCTAATTGTTCTCCATTAGATATTAATATACCAGCCCAGAATATAACACGGACATAGTTATAAGCCAAGAAACATACAACTACCTTTTTTATTGAGGTATAACTGACATATAACATTGTATTACTTCCAGTACAACATAATGATCTGATATATGTACATAGTGTAAAATGATCACCGCAATAAGGCAACATCTGTCACCACACATGGCTATGATTTTTTTCTTGTGTTGAGAACTTTTAGGAGCTATTCTCTTAGCAACTTTCAAATATGCACTACAGTGTTATTAACTATGGTCACCGTACATCACTTCCATGGTAGCGTAGCGTTCCACTGGGTGGATGGATTACACTTTATTTAATCCTTGATTTATGGATGTTTCGGTTGTTTCCGATTTATAACTTTGGCAAACATGGTGCCTTCATCTGATGATTTGCCTTGGATAAATTATTAGAAGCAGAATTTCTAGATTAAGACATTGGTACATCCTTCCAAATTCCCTTCCGGAGAGCTTGGACTAGTTGTGACTCGCGCCATGTTGATTGAACATTCCAGAAAGTGAAATAGTCTAAGGTGCCTCAGTGAAAAATTTCAGGCTCATGTTCGAGTTCCTGTGTTGGTAACGACAATGGGAAACATATTTTTGTACATTTCATTTTTGTACATTTCGAAGAAATGGATTGACAAGATGGGGGGCATGTTTTTGATCTGGCAGGACCCAGTAACACACGTCCCCGTGCTGGGCTGTGGTTGTGTAATTCGCAGGCCTGTCTCCCTCTAGTGCACCTGTTGGATGAGCGTGCTGTGTCCCCGGTGACTGCTATCAGGGCATCTTCTCCAGCAGGGTTTTGTCATGGTGGCTGGGGCGCTCCTGCAGGTTTGGGCTCTGCTACTGCTCCATCCAGTTGAGGACATCTTAAAAACCTGACGGGCCACACTACAAGGTGAGGAGAAGCCCAGGCTCCACATGGAAAGAGAGAAACATCCAGCCTCCCACTACCCACTCTGGTAGAGTAAGTGACTTCAACAACAGCGGTGACAAAACCCACCCAGGGCAAAAGAGGCTGATGTTGTGTTTTGGGTTCTTTTGTATTAACGGCCCAGTGGGGAGGACGTCTCTTCCCAGAGAGGAGGAGGATAGAGATTGGAGTCAAGGCAGGCAGGAGGCAGTGGAGAGGTGCTCCCCTATGGGGATGTTGAGATCCCCTCAAACTGAGAGAGAGTTTGGGGTTTTAAGATATTCCTGGCCCTGCTTTGATGTTACCCTCTTGATTTCATTTCCTATACCATAACTGATAGGGCACAGATATTCTTTTTTTTTTTTTTAAGTTTATTATTTTTTTTAGTAATCTCTGCACCCAACAAACTCACGACCCCAAGATCAAGAGTCTCGTTGTCTTTCCACCTGAGCCAGGCAGGTGCCCTAGGGCACAGATATTGTTGGGAAGAGATGTTTAAGGCACTGAGAAGGTCTTCTTAGTAAGCATTCAATGTCTGTTGGAATAAATCTTCAAAACCAAATATCTTGAGTGTGGGTAGCCAAGAGCTAGAAATTCACCCTTAACCTCCATGCTTGAAAATCAATTCCCTACTCAGCTTTCCAACTTTTCTGCTTCAAGCATTACCAGCTAGCTTTGCAAATCCCGACAAAGGACTTTGTGAATGATAGACAGGCTTTGTCTATCTTATTCAAGGTGAAAATAAAGCATCATATCTCTCAACTCTGATAAGAGACAGTTTGCGCCCCAGTGAGTACAGCCCTTGCCTTGCCTGGAGTTGAGGTCCCCCCCACCCATGGTGCCGGCTCCTTCCGGGCCCTCCCAAGGGTCTGCCAAATGAATGAGTAACGGGAACATGGGGTCCAGGATCATCCGTGACATTGGATCGAGGTCTCCTTCCTGTCCGAGTTTGATTTGTGAATCCACATACTGGCTTCCAAGCAGAGTAAGGATAATTTGGCCTATTTGTATCTATACTTTGAGATTGGTGTTTGAAGGACAAATATCAGACGGGAAGCAGATTTCTGTTCTACTGCGGCGGGACCTGGTATTTCTTCAGGACTTTGCGCAGTGGGCTCCGGGGAGAGCGGGAGGGAAGCCCAGCCCTGGGGCTGTGCCTGCCGCACATCTCAAGGGTGTGTCCCGAGACAGAGAATCCAAAGGATGTGCTTTACTTGGGTTCCTGGAATTTCTTTAAGACCCGCTGCAGAGGAGCAGCGGGGATGTCCCAAACCCATAAACTCAGTGAGGCCAGAGGCTGCCTTAGAGGCGCCCGCGATTGCTCCAAGTGTCCTGCAGAGGGCGCCCTGGCATTTTTTCTTCTATTTCGAAGGGTTTCTAAATAAAATTGATTTGACGCAAAGCTGTACAAATCAATAGTGACCTCTACCCCTGAAACCAATAATACATTGTACGTTAATTAATTGAATTTTAATAATAATGAAAAAATAAAAAGTACACTTATGCTGGAAAAATAATAAAATAATAATTTTAAAACTATGAATAACTTCTGAGTATCAAATGTATAACAGGTGACCATAGTTGGTAATACCATATTGTATAAATGAAACTTGCTAAGAGATTACAACTTAAAGGTTCTTATCCAAAAAAAAAAATACGTGAGGTGATGGATGTATTAATTAACTCAATGGTAGAAATCTTTTCACAGTGTTTGACAAATCATCACGTTTACTTTAAATATCTTACAGTTTTATTTGTTAATTATACCTCAACAAAGATTTCAAGAAAAATCTATAGTGGTGAATAGTATACGGTGGAGTGTAGACTGGCACCTGATCCTACATTCCTCCTTCTTGCACCAGAAACATGCAGCCTTGGGCTTCTTATATGATTGAACGGGTATTTGGCTGTAAGACTTTTCTAGAGATGTCTCAACAAGGAAGGAAAAGTGTAAAATGAAATCTCACTTTATCATTCCAACCACTACGTAAGGCTGCTTTAGCAGGTGGAAAACAGGGCACCCAGGTCATTGAGCTCAATGAGCACAGTACAAACATATTTCCCCCCAATGCTGAGTCCCCTTTCCCGTGAGGTCCTTTAATGATAATTTGGCTAGATTTTATAGCTTTGTAGTCACTTTTGGTACTTTGGAGAGTCATTTGGGTTCTTTTCCTTTTGCTCTCTCAGAGGAGATAGGAGATGAGCCTCCGGTGGCTGGAGTGAAGGTGGGGGCATGGGGTGCTGTCATGCACCTGTCCCCTTGCTCTGTCTCTCTGACCCTAGTTAGAGCAGTGAGAGACAGAAAAGAAAGGTGTCTATATCTTTGACTGCACATGGTGGCAGCCCCCTCCCTGGGGCATCTCAGCTGCTGTCCTCGCTCATTGCCCACGGGCCTCAGGAGGGCTCTACCTACCAGGAGCTCACAGCTGTCTATTTTTCCCATTGATGAGCCCCGGGGACCTTGTACCATGTACCTATGATGCTTGTGTTCTCTATACCTGAAGCTCCCAGCTCAGCTTCCTGCTGCAGTCTACTCTCAGAGTTGCAGGTGCATGCGGATTCATCATTCTTACTTCTTGAAACCAGCTCACGGGAGCCAGCGCGGGAGCGTGCAGCCATGCTCTACCTGGCAGCGCTCACCAAACCACCTCCTCTCAAGTCTACTTTTCTCTGGTGCAGAGGTTCAGGGGCAGACACGGCAGGAGTTGAAATCCCACCCCCCGACCTCTCTCCACATATGGCGCGGTTGTTCTTTGATGAGGGGTGAGGTGCTGGGGCTGGCGAGGGGGTAGGACCAACTCCTCTGTAGTGTCCTTCTCCATGGGCCTTTGGCTGGAGCTCTTTGTACTTAGGTTATGGGGAACTAAGCACATTGTCAGTCTCACCCTCAGCTGAAAATCAGGAGCCAGACAAAAAAATCTTGCATGGGTTCCTCGTTCCTAGATCTTCCGATGAGAGAGAACGGAAGATTTTAGGTAACATGGTTGGCACTCCCTGAAATGAGAGTTAGGTCCCTTGATCCAGTGTTCTTCGTGGTATCATGCGGGGAGGCACGATGCTAGAGATGGCTTCTCTTCTCCTGCTGTGCACTGGACTCTGGCCCTGCACGCCTACGAATCAGTATCTGGACAAGAAAGGAGATGGAAAGGGCCATGAGGGTCAAAACCAGGTTTGGAGGGAGTCCTGACATAGGTGAAATTCAAAGCAACGTTTTTTTCCCTTTTTTAAAAAAATTTAAATTCAATTAGCCAACATGTAATACATCATTAGTTTCAGATGCAGAGTTCAGTTAATCATCAATTGTCTATAACACCCAGCGCTCATCACACCACGTGCCCTCCTTAATGCTCATCACCCAGTTACCCCATTCCTTCACCCACCACCCCTCCAGCAACCCTCTGTTTGTTTCCTAGAGTTAAGAGTCTTCAAAGCAATGTTAATGGGAAGTTTTGGAAAGACACCCACCATAGTTATACTAGTTAGACACAGTAAAGATACAATAACACACAAAACACTACTATGTGTTATTTATGGCTATGCACAAATGTTATGAAATTATGAACGTAGTGGCTACCTTGGGGGTGGAAGATAGTGAAATGGGCCTGAGTGGACCACATGGGGGTGTCTGGTTGCATCAAAAAATGTTCCACTTTTTTTTTTTAAATATTTTATTTATTTGACAGAGATAGAGACAGCCAGCGAGAGAGGGAACACAAGCAGGGGGAGTGGGAGAGGAAGAAGCAGGCTCCTAGCAGAGGAGCCCGATGTGGGGCTCGATCCCATAACGCCGGGATCACGCCCTGAGCCGAAGGCAGACGCTTAACCTCTGTGCCACCCAGGCACCCCAAAAATGTTCCACTTCTTAAAAATAAAATATAAAGAAGAAGGAGGAGGAGATCTGGAACAAATGTGACAAACTGTAATTGGGGGAAACTGAGTGGCAGGTGCATGTGTGTTTGTGATATTATCCTGTGTATTTTCACATGCTTGAAATATTTATTATTAAGCTAGATTTGGATGGGTGCAGAGTTTCAGCTGGGGAAGATGAACACGTCTTCAAGGTACATGGTGGCTATGGGTTGCACAACGATGCAAGGTACTTAGTGCCACAGAATCACACCCTAAAGAATAGTAAACTCTATCTGTACATTTCGCCATAATGAAAAACTTGAACTTGGTCTGACTGTGTGGTTCTTGCATTCCTATAATACACTGATGAGACCAAACAAAGGGTAATCTTAGTTGTGAGCTTATCGTAATCTTATTCACCTCGAACTCTAAGGCAGAATCTTTTGATTGTCGTATGTCATTGTAGGCTCAAGCTTTTGAGAACAGCACGTCACTGGACACCACAAACCTTTGGCTCTATGCTTGTTATTGACTTGAATGGTCCTTGATGCCTATTACATAACCCTGTGTGTCAATTAGATCTGGCTTTCTGCATAGGTGATTAGTGACCTAGTAACATTTAAGAGATTCTAGAATGCTGCATTGATCCAGAAACATCCCCATCAGTCTGCTACCACATACCTTTCTGGAACTAAATGAAAAAAAAAAAACAGTAAATGTATGCAATGTCAACAAGAGTAGGGTTTTTTGTTTTGCTTTGTTTTTAATGAAAATACCTCCAACAACTCCATTCACACACTTGCAGGGGTACACTGTGTTACAGTGTGATGGCTAGCTGAGACAGAACAGAGATACAGGGGCGCCTGAGTGGCTCAGTTGGTTGGGTGTCTGCCTTTGGCTCGGGTCGTGATCCCAGGGTCCTGGGATCGAGCCCCACCTCAGGCTTCCTGCTCAGCAGAGGGCCTGCTTCTCCCTCTCCCTCTGTTTGGCTCGCTCTGCTTGGGCTCTCTCCCTCTCTCTCTGTCAAATAAATAAATAAGATCTTTCAAAAAAAAAAAAAAAACAGAAATATAGCATGGAAGCTTTGTTACAAGAAAAGAACAAAGAGCTGACATTTAATACGGGCCGCTGTGGGGAGAGGGTAGTAGTGGGTACCACACTGGAGGCCGTGTATATGCTCTTTGAAACCAGGAGACAGCAGGACAAGGTTGCGTAAACACATGAACATGTCACAGGGAACGGCACCTGGTGTCCCCAGTGGTAGGGGATTCACATTTTGTTGGGCATCTACGGCGTGCCAGGCACTTAGCATCTGACTCCTCACACCACCCTTCCGAGGCACATTTTGAGGACACATCAGTTGAGCTTCAGAGAGTTAAAGCACCTTTTCCAAGTATACGCTACTATTTGACTCCAAAATTAAATAAGCCATGATGGCCCTAAGTGACGGTTTTCTTCCTATTTTTGCTTTAGCCTTGACAGGGTCCAGGTCTGTGATGGACTATGCTTGGGGTCTGATCCACACATGTTCCTACCCTTCTTTCGATTCCATTAGGAAACTACTTCTTGTATTCATATGGCTCCCATGGGCCATGATCCAGGCTTGATCAGTCCTAACACGGTACGGTCTGCCCATCATTCAACCACAGCCTTGTGCCTCAGGATGGGTAAGCCAGAATCATTCACGAATCTTTTCAGCTGGCCTAAGTGGGGAAATCGTAGGCTTCTCTCTCGTTTTCCACCCCCCTCCCCCGCCGCAACACCACTCTCTCTCAGAAGTAGATTTGTCAGTAGCATCTTTTCTTTCCACGAGCTTAGAATTTGTCAGAATCAAGAAAGAATCATCCCCCAAAATGAAGAGCTGGACAGATAAGCACAATCGGAGAAGGAGAGGGAGCGCTAGAAGGAATAAGAAAGCCCTATGACATTGTTGGCGATCTTGAATCCTGCCGTGCCTGAATTCCCTTGGAATTCTCAAGTTCAGAAGTTAACTCTTCCTCATTTCTGCTGTTGGGTTGCTGTTTCTTGCAGTTGAAAGAATTTTGAGAAATAAAAGCCTTCTCAGCATTCAGTCTTTCCCTTTAGATCTCCTTTCTGATCAGTATCAACCATCAGCAATGCGGATATTTCTCCAGAATAATCTTGCAAGTTTCTTTTCCCTTGGAAAAGAGATAAAAGAGACATATTAAGTGTGGGGTTTCTATGATGAACGTGTTTTGCCTTAAATTATACAATGACCCAGTGGCTCAGAAGCAACTTCTTATGTATCTATTTTGTGTAACCTAGTCAAATACATGCTTTTAGTCATCAGTAAAATGAAATTGAAGTTGAACCAACAATGTCATGCTTCCCTACCCCTCCCTCACCGCCCCCTCCCTCCACAAATCTTGGGTATCAGTGAAAGAGTGAGGGCTGATCCCTGCTTCCAATGGAGCCTCTTAGAGTAGACTGGCTAGTTCTCAGCGGGTCTCTTCTGGGGGCCGGTGGGCTAGTGAGGGAGACTGGGGAATGGCATATTTGGATGGTTGAAATGATGCTTCGGGTCACAACAGCTTTCTTATAGGAACACGCCAAGCAGCCACAAAAATGGGGCTGAGCAAGGCACACATTGGTGTAAGGGAGGCTTGCCATCACATGCCTACCTTCATCCGTCTCCAGATTGTGAGCGTAGCCCGTCTTGGTACCACCTGGGGCCGGGGGGATGCTTTTAGGTTTTCCTTCTTATATCTGCTACGTGCAAATGGAAAGAAGTCCTTTTCTTTTTCTCTCTTTTTTTCCCCAATAGCTAGTTTAAAGACTACTAAAGGAGAGAAGAACATACCATCCCCAAGTATGCCATTTTTGGCATATTGATTATTTTGAATTACAGATACTTGAGAACCAACCAGTATAAAGAGGAAACTCTGACCTTCCTTTGTCCCCCTGAAAGTGGGAATTACATTTCCCCTGTGAAAGGTACCCTCTGTGCACAAGGGTAGAAGGCATCCTTACCACCGGGGGCAGGGAATTCGCAGCTGAGAAAGCTCTGTAGACAAACCTTGTTACTGCCGCACGACGTTACCCCTCCAAGCCCAGACGCCTTTGTCTCGTTTGCCTAAAAGGCATAAAAGCTGCTCGCTTTGATCTCTTCTTTGGTTCTCATATTTTTAAGGGGCTCTTGCACATATGAAATCAAATTTGCTTTTCTCCTGTTAGTCTGTCTTATGTCAATGTCATTATTACATCAGCCAATGAACCTAAAAGGGAAGAAGCGAAACGTTTTCTGCCCCCACGCAGCCTGAATCACTCCGCAGAGCTGGGTTTAGATGCGACATTATGTGACAGCAGCTTTTCCATAAGGAGGCCAATTCTGACTGTGGCGGGGGCTTGGTGCTTTGGGTTTTGCTCTGGTTGTTTGAAAGAAGGGAGCCGATAGGAGTGGACTCCTGGGACCGTTGTAAGAATTGTGCCTTTTTAGCTAGAATCAGGAGCTAGAATTATCAGTGCATAGAGTGCATAGCCAAGTCGGTCTGTCTGTCTTTTTCTCTTTCTCTCTCTCTCCCTTTCTCACTTTGTTTTATCCTGCCACCGAAGACACGTAGGATAGACTATAGAAACATGACAAGAAAATTCTGCTGATGATATCCACTTGTTTGTTCTGTCCAGGAAGCCCTGATTTGCTTACCACCTTACCACCGTTACCATGTGTGAATTCACATGTGGACAGGGAAGTTTGTTTACTCCCGGTCGCTCCTGAACAAAAGAGCTGGTTTTTTCAGTGGTTACAAACCACAGGGCTCACTAATTAGGTGTCCCTCTTTAAAAAAAAAAAAAAAAAGAAAGAAAGAAAGAAAGAAAGAGAAAGAAAGAAACAATAAAGTTGACAAGTAGATACTTTAAAGGAGAAAGAAGAATCACGAGGTACCCCTTGGGGGGCGTTCAGAGGAAACGGTTGAAGACCAGAAAGGTCGGAAAGAGATTTGGATCACTGATGCTTGAGATAAGCAGAAGGGCAGAGGCCACAGACTATTTTGAACGATAAAACAGGGAAATGTAGCAAAGGCCACTTTCAGGAACCTCTGTGTCTTAGAAACCTCAACAGAGGACCGACTTATAAAGACTTTTGAAAGTCTCTGAATTTTAAGTGTCTTTGTGCACATTTTCTAGCAAACTGTTGGAACTGACTGAAGAGCAAAACTCTAAGCATTAAACATCCCTAGTAATAGAACCAGTTTGTGTTTCAAAGGTATTTTGAGGTTGAGATCAATCAACTGGTTTAAAGTCTAAGGATTGAAGGGTTGTAGAATGACCCCTCCCTCCAAACATGCTTCGTGGGCATAAGGATTATTTTGAACTGATTCTTTTTAAGAAACGAGAAAAGGGCTGAACACAGTAGAAGTTACCCTTTTGCACGGAATATCTGCATTTATAAGGGGAACGTTGCTTTGTAAGTTTCCCTCTCTGTACCAGGAAGAGAAGGATGACTCTAAATCATTGGAAACACTCACCATGGGGAAGACCCCCTATTTAAGTCTGCATGGCAACCTACCCTTGTTTACTGTGCTCTTCCTTCTAATCTCCCATAACTGCACCCCACCCCCTGCCGCCCACCAGCCCTCAATATCTATTTTCCATCTTTAGCTGGAGACAGTATTGGGCCATTTCAGGGAGTTCTACTCAGTTTCCTGGTATCTCCCATGTTTACACGAGGTATACAGGTTACCAAACTTCTGTTTGCTTTTCTGCTTGGGCTGCATTCCAGAAATGCGATCTATGACATTCTTCTGGTTATGATTGTATTAATTTGGGGATCTTCGAGTTTTGATTTTCATTTTGACCAATATGGTTGCCTTTCTTTTTCCTCAGTGGTTCACTTTGTTTGCATATAACATTGCTAATTATTTCTGGCTTTCTTGCATCCTGGCCAGAACATTTGTTAAATAATCTCTTGGCACTTATCGTATTGGTTTTGGAAGCAAGATGATAATTTTTCTATGACGACTTTAGTGCCCGATTTGCACATTCTCAAATCACTCTACTCATAATTGTTAAGTCTACAGTAATTCCATGTTCAGCCAAACATCCCTGGGACACAGGTCCAAGTGCAGTAGGATACCAGAGCCAGAAGGCAAACGTGAAGGGGACCCTCACCTTTAATGTCTGTGACCCATGCTCCTCACTGCTTAGGGACTGGGAGGGGTGTTGTCACCTCCGGGGCATGAGATGGTGAGGGTTTGGGCTACAAAAAACTGGCATTTTAGGGTCTGGCGTGAGTACAAGGTGGCTGGGATGATTGGATGGTGGAAGACACAGGACAGCCTTGCAGGCAAGTGAAGTGCTCCCCACGCAAGCAGAGCTGCCCCCTCAGGACGCATCCGGAATATCACAGGGGACGCTGTGGTCACTGTCCTGCCCTCTCCAATGGACGCTGCATCAGGTGTCCTCCTTGTGCAGACCACTGTGGACCACAGCCACCATCTGCTCTGGTCTCTTTGGCCATAACTCCTCCTCCCAAGTGGGGTCACCCTTTCTCCCCCAAGAAAATGGCTCCTCCTTTCCTGGGACCTACTCTTCCAAGGTCAGTGCGTGAAAGGTGACAGGACTTTCTAAATCAGTATGGCCTTGCAGGGAATCCCAACTGATTTCTTATCCTCCCTTACATTACAACATAATGGAAACGTCTCTCAGTGAAGAGAGCTATTCCTTGCACATACACCCAAGTTTAATTTCTGGTTGGGTGTCCTTCTGGTATGGCCATTTATTATAAAGAAAAAAGAAATATCCCCTGAATTTCTACTTTCTCTCTTCTAAAAATTTCACGTTTTTATCTTTCAGCTTCTAACTGGGTTGTAACTAGTTGCTTTGCTAGGACTCTGTTATCCTTTCATATTGTCTGGGCCTTTTAAATTATCCCTGAACATTTTTCCCCCTAAAATTGACATTCTGGCTCAAAGCCAGCATCCACTGCCTATGAAAAAGTGCCCAAAATAGTGACAAGGACGTCACTTGCGTTAAAAAAAGCCAGTCGCTCATTTTGACAATCAGGCCCTTTCTCGTGTGACCCCATCTTACCTTGTTCTGTTCAAAATTCCCTCAGTTGCTCATGAGTTCGATACCTTGTGATAGCAATAGAAAGAGCATGTGTGACCCGGTTCAGATCCCAACCTGGTGACACAGTGGGTGACCGTAAGAATTAGCTTTTGTTTTCTGCTCTGTAGATAGAATAATGCCTGTCCGTGGACATGTTTGGGGATGAGACCACGAGCCCGGGACACGGTATAGTCTGTCCCACTGCAGCTGCTCGTGACGTGAGAGCCAGCCAGCCTGCTCTCCCCGTAAGACCGCAGACAACCGCTCCATTCTCCAGTCTATGCCTTTCGTAGGTGTCCCTCTCTGACGCTCTCCGCACCTGCCCACGTGTAGAGCGGCCAGGGATGCCGCCAGACACCCTACAATGCATAGGACAGCACCCCCAACAAGGAATTACCAGGCCCCAGTGTCAATCGTGCTGAAGTTGAGAAGCCCTCAGAACCAGCTGGGGAGGGTCCTCTGGGTGCGATCACCTAAGGATCCCCATGTGCCCAAAGTTTATCATCACTCCCCCAAAACAGGAAAAGATCATCTCCTGGGTGAAGGTGTCCTGGTTTCTCTAAACACTTAATGGCTTGTTCTTTGGCCTAATTGCTCCCGCCAAGTGGAATGGCTTCTGGGGATGTCGCTATTCTTGCTCTCCGATAGGAAGCTTAAGGGAAGTGACAATCTTGCCTGCGCGGTGAGATGTGAACCCACTCTCCCTCCCCATTCTGTAGCCCAAGCTCTTTGGGACCCCCACCGTGTCTGGTGCCACTCCTGAAGGCAGGGGAGGGGGCGCCCATTTACAGAGTTGCTCCCTGATTGATCAACTCCAAGGGCAGAATTCTTTCCATTTCACCAGCGGGAGGGGTAAGGTGGCTCTAGTGACAGGCAACTCAGACTTTCAAAACCACAAGCTGTGTATCTCCTGAGAACAGTAAATAACAGAACGAAAAGACCTTTTCTTTCCTTTCTGAGAATGTTTCCTTTCCCAGAAAAAAAAAAAAAGGTGCTACAATCACTTTCTTGTAAAGTGGTAACTGGGAGCAGCCATTGGTCACGATTGCTAATTCAGCTGGTCTTTAAAAGACAGTGCATGTCAGGCACAATTCCTCAGCTCTCCTGCCCATCACACACACACACACACACACACACACACACACCACACACATACACAATTCTCCATGTGCTCACGTCTGCAACAACGACATGTCACACGGTTTACAGTTCTTTAACTTGAGTTAAATGTAACCTAAAATAAATACAAAATCCAATTGTGCCCTCCTGCCGCTCACCGAAGACTCTTAAAGCCACAAAGCTGCAGTATTCCCCCGCCCCGTCCCTCCCCCCGGAAGTGTTTTCATTTGCAAGTGCAGGGTTTTGTTTTGTTTTGTTTCCCAACAAAAAAAGAGTTACTTGACCTGCGCTATCAGGGTTGATTTTTGTTTAAAAAATAATTTTTGTGTTTTTTTTTTCTTTGTCTTGACACAAACATATTCACTTGGAGCTTTTGTAAAAATAAACTTTACTTATTTTGTAAAAATAAATTCATGCAGAGTTTAATCTGTGGGAGTCCATGCTCCTTTCCTCCCTTTCCTTTAAGGAGAGACTTTAAAAAATTCAGGTTTTAAAATGAGCAAATGGGGGCGCCTGGGTGGCACAGCGGTTAAGCGTCTGCCTTCAGCTCAGGGCGTGATCCCGATGTTCTGGGATCGAGCCCCACATCAGGCTCCTCTGCTATGAGCCTGCTTCTTCCTCTCCCACTCCCCCTGCTTGTTTTCTCTCTCGCTGGCTGTCTCTATCTCTGTCGAATAAATAAATAAAATCTTTAAAGAAATAAATAAATAAAAGAAAATAAAATGAGCAAATGGTGATGAACGGATTTTGTAAGAATGGTTTCTCCATGGAATGGAAGAAAGATTAGCATTCCTTCCACTCTATGTTTTTTTTATAATAATATTTTATATTATATTATGTTAGTCACCATACAGTACATCCCTGGTTTTTGATGTAAAGTTCCACTCTATGTTCTTAACTAGTCTGCAGACTTAGCACAAGATTTCTAATATAAACCCGTAGGGACTACCGCTTCTCTTTTCCCTAATTAACTACAAATGATCATCACTTTATTTCCCATCTAAAAGCAGCATTTTCTTTTTCTTTGTCTTTTGGATACATTTTCATTTTTGTTCTGCCAATGGGTCACTTAAACAAGTTACACGCTTTCTCTGACCCTTAGTTCCCTCAAACCTGGAACATGGGGTTTGGACTGCATTAGTGGTTCTCAAGCCTGGCTGCTTGGAAAAGTCACCTGGCCAGCGTAATAAATAGGTAATGTCCCGCCTGGCCCCCGTGATTCCAGTGGCAGACAGGGATGAGACCCTTGCCATGGATCATCTCTTAGGTTATTTTCAGCTTTTAAACTCTGTGATCTGAAGCATCCATTTTGGTGAGGGTGGTAAAATTGGCAAGTCATTGATCTCAAATAGGAAGGTGGGGTTGGTGTGGTGATTCTCGGGGCCGGTTTAGTTGCAAATATCAAAAGCCTTTAACATGTACCTGACCTTTGACCCAGCCTGTTCAATTTCTAGGCATTTATTCTTAAGAGAAAATTTATGTTGTATCCAATAATTAAGTACAAGGATGTTGACTGCAGTATTACATAAAGAAGAATGAAAGTCTACCTATTTGGAGAATGTTTAAATAAATTATGGTACAATTACCCAGCAGGATACTATGCGGACATTAAAATATTATTTCCATAGAAAATATTTTATATCATCGAAAATGCTCATGATATGCTAAGAAGTAGGTAATGCATAAGTCTCATTTTTAAAATAAATCATCAATATATAATAACATCTATAAAATTATAGAGCGAAATGAGGACAATGGTCATCTGTGGCTGGAGGGATTAGGAGTGATTTCTTTTTTTTTTTTTTAAAGATTTTATTTATTTATTCGACAGAGAGAGAGACAGCCAGCGAGAGAGGGAACACAAGCAGGGGGAGTGGGAGAGGAAGAAGCAGGCTCCTAGCGGAGGAGCCTGATGTGGGGCTCGATCCCATAACGCCGGGATCACGCCCTGAGCCGAAGGCAGACGCTTAACCTCTGTGCCACCCAGGGGCCCAGGAGTGATTTCTAATTTACCTAGGGCCGTTGTGTTTGATGGCTTTAATTTAAAAAGCTATTTTAAAATCGTTCTCTAACCTGGCTCCTTCAAAATGAGCATGTTTACTCCTTCAACTCTGCTCTACCCTTTTGTTTTCCAGATTGTAACCTAATTGTACTTAGCGACAAATTCAGGTTTGCCGGGAATACCGAGCTCAGGAGAGCAAACGAGAATGGGCTCCGCTCTGGGTTTTGCTGTCAGATCAGCCAAAAACAAGTAGAGGAGGTAGATTCCCAGCCAAAAGCACAATCTAAGCCAGAGTGACATAGTCCCCAATAACGGTGTTACCAGGGTGTAGATTAAAGAGGAAGTTCCCTGTTGGCGGGATGTACAGAGCCTTCCCCGACAGAGGGGAATTAGAGAATGAGCTTTTCCCCAGGTGCACAGTGGGGAACAAATTGGTGCAGACATGATGGAAACACACCCTGGGCTGTTCAAGTACCTGGTATATTTGGGAAAAATAAGAGATTTGAGTCTGATTATCAA
>NW_024426774.1:78659856-78704198 GCF_017311325.1 Ursus maritimus
AGCAGCAGGAATATATATGTATTGCAGAAGAAATCTGAGAAGTCCCAGTCCTTACTGAAGCATTGGGGAAATTAGGGAAAGGCTTCTTCCAACCCTGACCAGACTGAGACTCAGACTAGGCCACTGATTTGGTGATTACAGCATGAGTTGGATTTTAGTTTCAACCTGTTCCATCATCTAGGTACACTTGAGCAGTGTACAACCCGAGCAACTGTTTCTACGACAATGCTGTGAGGCTCAAAGAAGACAAATAATTTCTCCATAGTTCTGCCTCTCTTTTGGAGTAGGGACATGCTTCCAAAGTGAAGATTCTTAAGCAATAAACTTGGACACTATTCTGTGGGTGTATGAACCAGTTTTCTAGAAGGAAACTAAATTGAGTGCACTAAGACGACAGCAAACAAGGATAGTAATTAGGAAGCCGGTATAGTAGTCCTGGTGAGATGAGGAAGGCCTGAATCGGGGTAATGTCAGCAAGTACGAGTACTAAAAGAAGTGGGTAAGCACAATGCATATTGTGAGTGTGGCATGCAAGAATTTGCAAGTAAGGTAAAGCAAGGGAGGCTGAGACAAAGGTCCACCTGGATGTGGGCCTTAAAAAGCTGCTGGTATGTGTTGATGGTTGCAGTTAGGGGAACCACGAGAGTCCCCGGAGAGAGAAGTGATGGCAGATCTTGAGAGCATGCCTGCATTTGAGCTGTAGGGGGAGAGAAGGATCAGAGTGGGAATCCAAAAAGAGCCATCGGTGGTGGGAGGGAGGGCAAGAGAGGAGTGGGGTGTGGGTTGGAGTTTCGAAGAGGAAGTGGTCACAGCGTCAAATGGTCCCCGTGCAAGGTAGATGAGAATTGAAAGCATGCTACTTGAAAGGTCTTTCAGTTACCTTTCAATTAGCAGTTCACGTAGGACTCTAGAAACCAGAACCTAAGGGTTCAAGGGGTGGGTGTGCAGGGGGGTGCTGAAGGCTGGACTAGGGCTTTGGCAAGCACTTGGGCAGGAAGGAAAGAGAGACGGAGGGCAGCAGTTGCATAGGAAAGTGATTGTAAGGGAAGGCTTTCGTTAGGGCGGGGATTCCGCACCACCTATAGAGACTGGTGGGGGTACCCGTGGCTCAGGGCGTGATCCCGGCGTTATGGGATCGAGCCCCACATCAGGCTCCTCCGCTATGAGCCTGCTTCTTCCTCTCCTACTCCCCCTGCTTGTGTCCCCCTCTAGCTGGCTGTCTCTATCTCTGTCGAATGAATAAATAAAATCTTAAAAAAAAAAAAAAGAATGAGACAAGGAAGAAGCCTTTAAGAGGTAAGATTGCACTCAGGGCTGGGGAGAGTGAGAGATCACACAGGGGGGAGCACCCAAGCGGAGGGGCTAGCTATGGAAAAAAAAGGACACCTTTCTCAGGGAGGAGAAGGAATAGGGGGAGGGAGCACATGAAAATCCTGGAAATTCTGCGTGGCAAAGACAGGTGGTGATGGCCCATCAGATGGTGTCTGTTTCCTCGGAAGCGGGACCAGTGACGCGTTGTGAGAGATTCCAAGATGGATTTTCAAGCCAGACCGCGGGTCTGGGAAGATGCTGTGGGCGGACATAAGGGAAACAGACTTGGGGGTGAGGTGGGGTGTGGGGTGGCTCCGTCAGCGCTGTGGCAGGCTCCCACCGCAGCTGGGTAATGTGCACATGTGAATGCTGTGAGAAGAGCAACCGCTGTTATCTGGTCGATAAAGAGAAACTCGTGTTTCTCTTACCGTTGCATTTCAGTGCACTTCTGGGATGTAATAGTACCTGGCCTGAGCAGACGCCAGGCAAAGAGCGGCTTAGTGACTACAAATTCTGTCCCTGCGCTCCTCCGAGCTGAGTGCCACGGCGTTGATTCACTAAGCAGTACAGAAAACAGGATTAGGGAACGGGAAGAGGCGTGACCACATGGGAACCCCACCCTGTGTCCACTGCCAACGGCAAGGTCCCTTTGCTGTGGATGCCCATGAACTTCCCCATTATCACTCGCAGAGGATTAAAGAGAGCCATATCTTGCCCAGGGCACACGGCGATTTTCCACGGTCTCCTTTTAGTTGGTTTCCTCTTCTCCAGCCTGTCCACCAGCACAGCGCAACCCATGACAGCACAGATGAGCCCTGTTTACTCCGGCAGTGCCTACCTAGGGCAGGTGACTTGGGCTGGCATAGATCAGGGCCATGGGGCCGCCTGTAGCTTGGCCACGAGTGGAGCCATCTGTCACCCCAGTTCTGGGAATATCCTTCATTAGAGGCTGCGGCTGCTGCCTCTGGCGTGATCTTTTTGCATGAAGATGTTCCCTTTTGATTTTCAGTTCATCTTTAATTGCTATCCTCCAATCACACACCCATCTATTCTCTTTAGCCTCCTTCCTACTCCCTGCACCTCACCCCTGTTTCCTCCTCTCGTCCTTGAAGCCTGAAGACCTTTTTCCTGCCTGGAATCTCTGCCTTGACCTTCTTTGGCTTCCGGCTGAAACATCTGTCTGGGAACCCATGGCCTCACCGCGTGGCTGATGTTCTCTTCTGTCATGACAATTCATGAATCTCATTTTCGGTAATGGGTGTTCTCACTCTTACTCAGTTTCCCTGTGTTGGATCATATATTCATTCCCAAGACCGCTTGCGGGGTGTTATTTTCCTCACTGAATTTCCTGGGTGGCCCCTAATGACACTCTTCCAGCAACTGCTTAGTTCTCGTAGTATCTTCTCTGGATAAGATCTCTGGCTTTCTCTCCCGCTCCCTGAACTCACACTTCCACCCCCAGCTCTCTCTACCCTCCAGAAACTTCTCTTAGGGCCAGCAGCTTCTCCAGACCATCCGGAGGCTGTGTTTTAAAATTTGTAGGTCTTAGAACCAAAACAAAACAAAACAAAACCATTTGTTTTGTTCAAAAGCAAAATGACACACAGATGATGGCACCGGAAAGTGACAATTTCAAATGCAGAGTATTGAAAAGTATAGGAGAAGTACTCTGAATGTAAGGCCAAAGAGTCTCGTCATTTTATGAAGGAGATGAGAACTTTCCTTCCAGGACGTGGAGGCTCATTTCTCCCGCTACACGACACTTTCTCTGTGAGGGTTTTTTGTGTTTTTTTGTTTTTGTCCCCTGCTGGCGTCCCAGAGGAGCAGGCCGTAGGGGAATGAGTCACAGAGCTGGTGAAGCCCTGACGTCTCTGTGGTGCCGTGGGCCTTGGGAACATGTAGCCCTTGGTGAAAATAAGCCTACCGGGGCCACTGAGACCACTGCCACGGGGCCAGGTGCAGTGCTGGCAATGGAACGTGTTGAAAGGTCATCCACCGCCGCTCCGGGGCAGGCTTAGAAACCACATCCCTCTCGGTATGAAACGTAAACGTAGCCGCCAGCAACCACTGCGCTCCATGCCCACAAGTCAGACCGGGGAGGGACTGCTGCCAGCTGGAGGAGGCCACCGTGTGACCCCGGCCCCCCGTGTCTGCAAACACAGCCAGCCACGTCCATATTAGCTCTGGCTGCCATAACAAAATGCTGCGGACTGCGTGGTCTAAATAAACAACAGGCATGGATTTTCCGACAGTCCTGGGGTTTGCAAGGCCAAGATCAGGGTGCTGCCCCCTTTGGTTTCTCCACGAGCCATTCTCCGTGGCTTGCTGATGGCCGCCCATGGCTTTTCCTCCACATGCATGCATCCCCAATGTGTCTCTTCTAACAGTGAAATCAGTCCTACTGGGTGAGGGCCCAACCACATGACCTCGTTTAACCTTATTTACCCCTTTAAAGGCCCTATTTCCAAGTACAGTCACATTCCAAGGTATACTGGGGGTGGGTGGGACTTCAACCTGTGAATTCTGGGGGGACACAATGCAGCCAGAATACTATCTCTAGCAAAAGCAAGAAGTTGGGCTTAAGTGGCAGACAGACACCGAGCAAGAATGCTGGGCCCCTGGGGCGCCTGGGTGGCACAGCGGTTAAGTGTCTGCCTTCGGTTCAGGGCGTGGTCCCGGCGTTATGGGATCGAGTCCCACATCAGGCTCCTCCGCTATGAGCCTGCTTCTTCCTCTCCCACTCCCCCTGCTTGTATTCCCTCTCTCGCTGGCTGTCTCTATCTCTGTCGGATAAATAAATAAAATCTTTAAAAAAAAAAAAGAATGCTGGGCCCCTAACCCAAGGGTTGTGGGATTGAACCCCCCCCCCAGGCTATGGTTCTGCTTTACCTTGGAGACTTAATGCCCAGTGAAATAAGCCAGTCACAAAGGACAAGAACTGTATGACCCCACTTCTGTGAGGGACCTAGAAGTGTCAGATGCATAGGGACAGAAAGTAGAACAGGGTTGCTGGGGGCCGGGGAGGTGAACGGGAAGGTATTGTCTAATGGGTCCGGAGCTTGGAGGTGAGATAATTCGGGAAATGGATGGTGGTGATGGTCGTACAATAGAGTGAAAGGACTTAATACCACTGAACCGTACTTCCAAAAATGGCTAAAATGGCAACTTTTACATTATGGATATTTTATCACAATAACAAGAAAGGCTGTGAGCTGAGGAGACCAGGCTTTCAGCCCCTGTCGACCCCTGCCCCGTCCCTGCCCCCATCATTATTTCACTGGATGAAGCCGCAGCTTGTGGACCTGCAAAATCAGGATAATGTTTCCTACCGCGTGATAAAGGAGATAACGACTAGCTAAGGGGCTAGTAAAGACTTTGTCCTATAACGAGCATTCCGCCAGCGATAGCTAATAGTAGTTATGGTAATAGAAGAATAGAATGTGCCGTGTTCAAGTGGGTGGCGGCATTTACTTTTGAGTGATTCGTTGCAGGATGGGGTCATAGCAAGCAAGCGCCCCACGTGGGCTCGAAGACAGAGGCAGCTCTTCACGTCTGAAGCTTCTGGGCCTGGGTGGCTCTCCAAACAGTTGCGAGGGAGTCATATTTTCAGCATTCTTGCCACTTGATCGTGCATGTGGCGAAGTCTAGCAGATGCAGGAAGAACATGCCAGAATCATAAAAACACAGTCAGCCTTCTCCTTGTTTCTCGGCATCTGGCTTCTGTCATGGCTCAGGGTAGATCCTTGAAGGCCCTGGCCTAGCTGCTGGCTGCCAGGCCGGTCCCGAGGCTGACTGTTCATGTGGACCTGGCCTCCTGCCCGTATACAGCATCCTGCCAGCAACTGTGGGCCTTTGGATGGCGTTTCCCCCCAAGACCTGGGCCCGGCTGTCCCGCTCCCCTGCCCTGTGGTGGCCCACATCTTGAACCCTGGGCTGCTTCACTGTCCCAGGCCTATGCTGACAGCTATTACTGTCACCTCCCCCACAGTTCCCTGAAAGCTAGCCCAGGGCCTAGACACAATTCACTCGTAGACATTTATTGGGATGTAATGATATTTAATTGCTCTTAATGAGAATACAACCCAGAGTGATGGACATTTTCCATTAAGGAGGGCACGTGGTGTAAGGAGCACTGGGTGTTATGTAAGACTGTGGAATCACTGACCTCTACCTCTGAAACGAATAATACGTTATATATTAATTAATTGAATTTAAATTAACACATTAAAAAAAAAAAAAAGGATACAACCCAGAGCTTCCACCTGGTGCCGGAGGAGTGGTTTCCAAACATGGGTATCGAGCACCTGTAGCAAAGCGTGACGATGGTTGGCCCAGAGGCCAACTGGGGGAGACCTTCCTGGGGGAAGAGCCGTGGGGGGCTGGGTTGCGTAGTCGGGCTTTGCTGAGATCTATCTCACGGTTGTCTTCTTAATTGTGGCAGGGATGTGAGAAATCCAGGGGAGCTGGTGGCTGGGCCTTCAGGGCTCAGCCCTGCCGCCCATGCTCAGCCCTGCAGGGGGTGCGCAGCCCCCCTGAGCATCACCCCCTCCCAGCTGCTCTCGTCTGTCCTGATTTCCCTTCTCCATTCAGGGCACGCTGAGCCCAGCCTAGCCCACCTGTTGCAGATTGGTTGGTCCAGGGGAATCTCCAGTTTTCTGGGTCCTGTTTACTCTGCCTTCTTTCACCTGTCTTCTTCTTCACGCTTCCCAATGCTGCCAGCTTCTCACTTCATTCACATTTTCCTTATTACCCCTTTTGGACTGGGTAAACTGGCAGGGACTAAAAGCACGACCGCTTTAGGGAATACTAGAAGAGGCTGCATTTGGGACTGAACCCCAACTACCACACCTGACAATGGCCCTGACAGCTTCCGCACAGCCTTCTGGGGCAGTTCCTATAGGCCTTTCCACCTCCTGACCTCCTTGGGTCAGGAGTGACCCAGTACCTCGGGGTAAGTGTACCCACCCAGGCCCATTGACTCCCACTGCCAGGGGTGAGGAGGGGATCCATGTGTTTAGAGTAAGACTGTCCCTCCACCTGCCTCCAGACCTCCTCTGGAGGCCTGGATCCCCCGTCTCCCGTCTCCCTAGTTCAAGGCCTCACCTCCATCATCTGCCTTGGGACCTCAGGTCTCAGCCTCTCACCCCTTTACCCCAACCTGAGTCCATTGCTGAAACACCACGTACCCCAGATCATGCCTTCTCCCACAGTCTGCCTTACCCATGCTCCCCAAACCCCCATAAATCTCCAATTCTGTTTCCATCTCTTGCCCCTCCTTAACCCTTGAAGGCCTTTCCTGGTTTCTCTGGAACTCATTCCCTCTCTTTGTTAAAGAAAAAAAAGTATTGAATGGCGCTTGTTCAAGATGTAAGACAGACTTTATTCAGGACCATCGAGATAGGTAGAGGGCCCAGTGCAGGGGGAGTTTGCAGCGGCGGGGAGAGAGAGATGGCACTTGGCCTCTCACACAGCAAGGGCAAGTGGGAGCTTAGAGCCAACAAACAGCATTGGGTGAGTGGGTGGAAAATTACTGGGAGGAAACATCAGGGCTAAGCGGGGGTTCTGGCTAAGCTCAGCTAACAGGAATCTTGTTGAAGGCAGGCCTGCGGGGGTCAGACATCACTTGGGAAAGGGTGGAGGGTGACAAAGCTGGTCAGACATTGAGGTGATCAGATATTGAGGGTGGGGGCTTCTTGCTAAACTGATGAAGCCGGGTTCTTGCTGAAATTGGATTTTACGGGGAAGTGTACAGACGGGCCTAGGAGAAGGTTCAGGAGCCTGACTGAAGTTGAATCGAACAAAGAGGCTTTCTCAGCCTTAGCGATGTCCCCTGGATCGGAAGCTCCTCTGTGATCTCACTCATCATCAGGGAAATGCAAACCAAAACCACACTGAGATACCACCTCACTCCTATTATGACGGCTGTTACCCCAAACAACAAAAACAAGAGAAGATAGGGGCGCCTCGGTGGCTCAGTTGTAAAGCGTCTGCCTTTGGCTCAGGGTGTGATCCCAGCGTTATGGGATCGAGCCCCACATCAGGCTCCTCCGCTGGGAGCCTGCTTCTTCCTCTCCCACTCCCCCTGCTTGTGTTCCCTCTCTTGCTGGCTGTCTCTCTCTCTCTGTCAAATAAATAAATAAATAAAATCTTAAAAAAAAAAAAAACAAGAAAAGGTAACGTGTATTGGCAAAGATGTGTAGAAATTAGAACCCTGCGCGCTGTTGGTGGGACTGCAGAATGGTAAGGCGCCGTGGAAAATGGCATGGAAGTTCCAAAATGAAAAAAAGCTTCATGACTTTAAGTCAAATCAATAGGCTGATAAACTCCTAAATTTATATCTCTGGCCTGGACTTCTCCCCTGAGCTCCAAACTGTCTACTCAACCCTGCCACTTGGATATTTAATAAACGTTTCAGACTTACCGTCTTTAAAACAGCCGCTCCCCAAACCTCCCCTACCTACAGCCTCTCTTACCTCCTGGCTTCCTGTTCCACCTTTCGGGCTCAGGCTGAGAGCGTGGGGTCTCCCTTCTTTCTTCTCGCCCTCATACTCAAACCCAACCCAATGGTGTATCCTGTTGGTTTACTTTCAGATTCTGTCTGGAATGGAGGCACTTCTCGTGACCCGCGCCACACCGGCCTGATCTCAGTCTGCTGTCTAGCTGACTGCAGTCCCCAGCTGCCCCTCCTGCTTGCACTCCTGACCCCTCCCCAATCTGTCAGCCGAAGTAACAATTTTAACACCTGGTTAAGAGTTTAGATCACACTCCTCAAGCCTCTAAAGGTCCGCTGTCCCAACCAGAGTAAAAGCTAAGTAAGTCCTTACGGGAGCCAGCAAGACCTCCCCATTGAGCCTCCCACGGTTTGTGATACACTTCCTACTTTTCTCTACCTTTCCCTGCCCCCCCTCCATCCTGCTCAGCCGCACTGGATTCCTCCCTGGGGCTTGAGCAGTCCAGGTCCCCTAGCGTCACGGCTTTTGCAGATGCCATCCTCCGGCCTGGGGGGCTCTTCCCCCAGCTCTCCCTCCGGCGTCCTCCCTTCTTCTCTCTGGTCTTGCTCAAATGTCACCTTCTCAGGGGAGGCTTCTTTGGCTCTTGTATTGAAAGGGTATCATCTCTCCCTAGGTTCAACATCCTCTCTCTCTCTCTCTCTCTTCGTCCTTTCTCACTGCTTATACTCATCTTACTCCTTAGTACTCATCACTTTACAAAATTCCATCTATCTTATTTATTGTCTTTCCACCAATCTATGAGGGGGGCATTTTTGTGTCTTGAATTCACTGGACTCTCACCAGCCCCTAGAATAGTGCCTGGCCCTCAGTAAGTTTTGATGAATAAATAGGTGGGATGGATGGATGGATGGATGGATGGATGGATGGATGGATGGATGATGGCCCTTAACTTGCTACCCATGCACCAGATCTGAACCTCATCACCAGCTTGCTGTTTGGATGCCTGAACAAAGGTTTAGGATGCTGCCTGCCCCATGATTAGTGGAATGCTACTCAGTAAGTATCGAACACAGATTTTTTTAGACCGGAACCACAGGCAGAGTCCTGCAACTAGTTTTGTTCCTCACCCAAGTCCTTCTTCACAAACCAAGACCACATACCTCTGAGTGACCTGCTTTCTCCGGCTCACTCTTCCTTATTCTACCTCTCTGTTCTCTTTTTCTCCCCCTGTTGCCCCTGAGACGAACCCTTTTCACTGTGAACTCTGGATCCCTAACCAGAGAATGATTAACTCATTCATTCATGCCACACATCATTTATTGAGCTCCTGTTATGTGGGGATACCATAGCAAAGATAGTAACTACATTTCCTAGTCTCTTGGAGCTCTCAGTCTAGAAGAAAACAGATTTTGAACAAACTATATATATGAAGAGTGTCAGAAGAGGGAAAGTATCCCGGGCTCTACAAACAAGGGAATAGTCTGAGTGTAGGATTCCTCAGAAGTCATTTAAGCTGAACGCTGAGGATCTGAGGAAGGAACTAGCCATGGGGTGCTGGGGGAATGGGAGGGAGGGCAGAAAGAAGGGTTACTGTTCCACGGCTGATAGACTGCCTTCCCCCCTAAATTCTTCAGAGAACATTCTTTATAGTTCCTGGACTTAGCTGATACCTAATTCTCCTCTGAGTACACCCTGTCTCCTGTGGGAGCTTCTTCATCTCCCCCTCCTCATGGCCGCGAGAGAAGAAGATCGTGGTTTTTGGCATTCAAATGGCAATTTACCATTTGCAAGCCATCACATGTTGCACTTCACGTTCTCACTTCCCTTAGCATTTCTTTCCAACCCACTGTGTCCTGCCCATGCCATCCTCAACACCTCTGAAATCACTTTCAACAATGTCATTAGTGACTGCCGGGGTTGCTAATGGAAACCCCTCCGCCCTTCTCTGTCTCTCCCTTGCCTGTGTGAGTGCCATTCCCCCTCTTGCCCACCAGGAGTTCATGCTCCCCAGGGCTCCAGACCTTGTCCTTGCCCCTTGCAATTCTCGCTCTGCCCTCTCTTCCTGAGTGACCCCAGTCATCCCCATGACTTGACTACAATTTATACACCGAGAAATCCCAAGTTCACAGGTCTAGCCTATAATTTTGCTGACTTATATTTCTAACATCTTGATGTCAAGACAACACCACAAAATTAACATATCCAAAGGCAAAGCTACCATTCGTTTCCCACTAACCGGTCTTCCTCCAATATTTGGTATCTCTGTGAACGGTTCTCCACCATCCCACCCTGCTTGAGGAGTATCCCCTAAACCCCTCCCCTCTTTTCCTTCCAATGCAAAATAAATCAATAAACTTAATTAATTCTACTCTTAAACATAGAAATGCAATTTGCTCCTCCTTCCTACATTCTAAAATACATTTTATAAATTCAAGCCCTTACTACTACTTGGTGAGAGTGATTGCAGGAGTCTTCCAGCTGGTATCTCACCTTGTCATTGGTTACCTCTGATCTTCTATGCTGTTACCGTAAAAATTTAGACCCTAAACTGACTCTTGTATTTAATTACAATAAAGATTGGGTTTCATAGAGTTACAGGATGGTGTGAGAACACTTCCCTGTTTCTCCTTTCTTCATCTACATTTCTCCTCTTTGCACAGCTCCTTCTCTTCAACCATAATTCCTTGGATCACTATTATTCCCCGAATATTCTACTGATCCCTGTATAAACACAGAAACAAATAATGCCATAGATATGTACCCTCTGAAAAACATTTAAAATCAAATTAAAAGGAAAAAACTTAAATTTTGTGTATGTATTTCTCTCTGTTTTAGATGACCTAACTCTAAAGAATGGGGAGCCATTCCTGAACACGCTAGGATTTGATTTGGGGATGCTGTCAGGCACAAACGTTCAGACTGTCACCTGCCCCTATTCCAATATACTGTTTTCTTTCTTCTTCTTCTTCTTTTTAATATTTTATTTATTTATTTGTCAGAGAGAGAGAGACAACACAAGCAGGGGGAGTGGGAGAGGAAGAAGCAGGCTCCCAGTGGAGGAGCCTGATGTGGGGCTCGATCCCAGAACGCCGGGATCAC
Organism: Ursus maritimus; assembly: GCF_017311325.1. Taxonomy (NCBI): domain Eukaryota; kingdom Metazoa; phylum Chordata; class Mammalia; order Carnivora; family Ursidae; genus Ursus; species Ursus maritimus. Next base: position 78,670,719 of record NW_024426774.1, read on the forward strand.
GCCCTGAGCCGAAGGCAGATGCTTAACGACTGAGCCACCCAGGTGCCCCCAATATACTGTTTTCTTCACGTACCTTTTTATGTTTCATTCTTTGTCATGGTATTTCAATATGTAGTTGTGATGTTTTATTCTTTTAACAAAAAAGTGACAATTCATCTAAGTTTTAAATGCTGTCATAAAAAACTGTAAATTAATTTTTCAACATTTCTTACAGTAATTAATTCATCTGTAACATCTTGCCTTTGCACTTTATTCTAAGCATCAAATATCTTGTATTCTCTTACAGCATTGAGTCAATGTATTATTATTTTCTATTGTTCTGTGTTTAAGAAAGCTCAGAAAATGCTGACTTAGAGAACTCCAAGACCTTCTATCATTTCCAAAAACATGTTAACTTTTTGCTTCCAAAAGCGTTTCTTGAATATCCTTTCTGTGGGGTACATATTTATACTTCTCTAAGCATATGTGTTTGCTTTGAGACAGCTTATCTGTCTCTGCAAATGCTGTCAATACATCTGTCTTGCCACAGAAACTTCTAGAGAGCAGGAAGCTTACGTGTGGTCTATTCTCATAACATGTCTAGATCGGTGACCTTTTCAGGGTTACTGGGTGTCAGTTGCAAGCATAAGGCCAACAAGGTGCAGAAATAGCATTTTGTAACTGCTGACATTGCTGATTAGACAACGCCCTCCTTCCTTACTCTATAACCAAAGGCACTTACCTAAAAGACAGGTGAGAAGTGGACAGTAAACACAAAGATTTGGGGGACAGTGTCAGTCATAAGAGCAGAAGTTGGGACCCACTTGATTGAGTCTTGGATCCTGGCTTTCCCACTTATTAATGGTGTGACTGCTACCTCTATGTGCCTCAGTTTCCTATCCCACAACGGTGTTAATAATACCTTAATCTCAGAGTTGTCTTTAGCATACACATGGGCTCATATATTGTAAAGAGCTTAGCTCAGGGCCTGGCATATAGGAAAGGTCTCAAAAAAAAAAAAATGGCAGCTACTCCCTGGCAAATGTTAACATCCTCCTTCTCCGTTGATTTATTTTGTAAGAACGTGTGAAGCTATCTTTGTGCTTAACTAGCGTGTGTGGAAATATTGAGCGTATTGATTTCAACAGCTGCTGTGATCACAGGGGCAAGTTAGTTCCTCCCTCGGGGCTCTGCTGAATACTCAGGTGTAGCCTAGGAGCCAGCATCTCCCGTTTTATAGGAGATGCTCCCAATGGCAGTGGATCTTCTCAACTTTCCCTGGAAGGTCCATGTCATGGTTGTCAGTGTGCTGATGGCACAGTATATCAGCTGAAAATTTGTCTTCAAATCGAGGAAGCCACTCGCCCAATTCCCCAGTTTCTAGAAAGACCACTTCCCCGGGTGCAGTGACTGGAAAACAGACCTGTGAGACATCTATACTCAGACCTTCCTTCTTCGCAAGTTCTCAGATGAGTTTGAATCCGTGGAAAGATTGACCTGGTTGTAAATCTCTAGAACTGACTCTTCTAGTTGATCATGAGGTGATCTGTTGAGAATTAAGAAATGAGGACAGCCTTTCTGTCCATTCCCTAGTAGCTTTCTGCCTCCTGGCTTCTGGAATGGTTTGCCTGGTGTTTTCAGACGGATGAGTCTCTCTGAGGCCGGCAAGGAAGAAGAGCTTGGCTTCGGTCAGGTCGGATGCATGTCTGGATACTCTACCTGCAAATGAATGGCCATTGTCAACAATCTTGCTATAGTAATCTGACGACAGGTGCAAGACTTTGTTGCATAAAGATTCAGAGAGTACAGCATTCCAAAAGGCAATACTCCCCAGTGGACCTCCCATTCAATGGCTCCACAAAATCACTATGGATTTTTGCTTTTTGGTCAAAATTAGGCCCTTAAATAATAGCATACTTTTCATCATTAAAAATCCTTTCCAGTTACTGCACGTACTATCTGCTTCATCAGTTCAAGGCGGTCTAGAGTCTGATACCACAGGGCTCCTCTCTGCACAGTCACTGTTTGGGGTGTCCATGATGTCCTCAGGATGCACTTGCCAGGAGGGACTGACCAGCCTCAGACAGGCCCTTTTGCAGGTTGCACTCCTCGTTATCCAGTGGACGACCAATGTGTTGAGAACTCTGGTCACCAGTCTATACTCACAGCTTGAGGGTCTTGAGTAGGGCCGCCCGACTGCTACCACTATGCCTCTCTACCTTGGAACTCCAGGAAGAAGTCCTGGAACTTCTGATTCAGAGAAATCAGAAATGCTTTCTCTGTAGCAAAATCTATTCCCCCATAGAGGCAGGTATGCGAAGTCCATCAAAAAGAAGTTTCAGGGGCTCCTGAGTGGCTCAGTCGGGTAAGCATCCAACTCTTGGTTTTAGCTCGGGTCATGGTCTCGGAGTCATGGGATTGAGCCCCGCGTCTGGCTCTATGCTCAGCAGGGAGTCTGCTTGAGGATTCTCTCTCTCTCTCAATCCCTCTGCCCTCCCGCCATTCTCTCTCTCTTTCTCTCAAATAAATAAATCTTTAAAAAAGGTTTCAATTATATTGTTCTCTGAGGACAGTGACTGCCAACTCATCTATGTTTCATGCCTAAGAGCACACGCAAGTGACCTGACTCAAGGAAAAATAAAAAGGTCTGTTCCACAATAACTATCCGTCTCGCAAAGGAAGTGGGGCTGGAAACTTCTTAGGAATCAAAGAAAAAAAGGAAAAAAAGAAAGAAAAGAAAAGAAAAAAAAAGAAAAAGAAAAGGCCATGCATTATTACACATAAAACGCTACTATTTGTGGTACTTTTATTATGGACCCAGCAGTTTACATTTACATTTTCTCATGTAGCATTGCAATAACCTTAGGAAGTTGTCAATAGTTACCTCCATTTTACAGATAAGGAAACTGAGGTTTGGAGATACGAAATAACTTGCCCAAGATTACACTGCTGGTAAGCAGTCGGGGAATTTCATACACAGGTGGTCTGGCCTCAAAAGTCCGTTCCTAACCGCTGTGCCTGTCTGGCTTCTGGGTCCCGATGTGGCTAGCCGAGGCCTTGAGTTCCTTAAAACATTTCCTGTTAAGTTCTGCATTGTATTCTGTTACTTGAAGTAACAAACAGGTTGGGCAGTTTGCTGATCTGATGTGATCAGGGGATATGACGTAGTATAATTTGCATAGATAGTGGGGACATTCTTTTAAAAATCTGAAAAGGGGGAAAACAAACAAAAGCTCTCTAAGAAGTTTGATCTGTGCAGGTAAAACCACTCTCCTGAAATTTCTTGGTCTGTAAACAATCACGCAAGTACTATTACCAGCTCATGCAGCTGGCCCTCTAGTGTCTTGACCCTTGGAGGTTAAGGGCAGCTCCAGCCCTGCAAGAGGACACGTCCGTGTAGGAAGGCCTTATGTTCATTGTGCAGTTCAGTGACAGTTTAAATCACTATTAGATGAGGTCAACTCCTAAAAGCACCTTTCCCTACTAGGAAAGGAATGATATATATATATATATATATATTGTGTTTATATACACATACAGAGAGAGAGAGAGATATGGAGTCAAATAGCCCCAATGGGGTTTCAAGTTCTTGTTTTATTTTTGGAGTGCATGTATCACGGAATTCCTTTATTTGAAGGGGCTGAAGGTGTAGCCTAAGGAATTTCTTCTTCTTTCTGCAGGTACATATTGCACTAAAGCAGACCAGCCTTCCTGGAGTCCCTTTGTAGATGGACGCTTTCCAGGACAGCAATGCCGTCCATGGGGCATGCCGGGACCTCGTGCCTGGTTGCTCTGCTCGCCCCTTGGGGATTCATTTCATCATCTCTGGATCTTCCCTTGAAGACGTCACCCCACTCTCCTCTTGGCATGCTCCCCCAGAGGTCGTGCCATGACCGTCTTCTGTGTTCTCTGGTACCATGAAACCCATCAAAAAACATTTAAATATTCTACCCCGACCCTTTAGATCTGTTTATGTGTGCATAAACCGCTTCATCGGTCTCTAAGTGAGGATTTCCCAAACACACCGTTGTCCCCGTCTAGAGTTTAGGAGAGCACCTCTGGCAGGTCTGAACCTCCTGGGCTCCCTCCTGGGCAGCCACCCCAGTCCACTCTTGCCTCTTCCGTTTCTCCCCTTCGTAGTTGTCTCCAGGTCAAGAGCTCCTCTCAGTCTCCAGGAATTGTTAGGTCCGGCGCCTCTCCCTTTCCCTTTTCTAAAGGTCTCTCCTATTCTTTAAGGTCATTACTTCCTTCTAGCAAAATTCCTCTCTTTTCCAGCCTGATAGTCATGTGTCCTCCTTCATTTAAAAAACAAAAGTTCTCACACTACCCCTGTTTGGACTTAACAGGACCAACCCTTGTTTTTTGTTTGTTTGGTTTTTGTTTCTCTAAACAAATGTCATTCTCTTTGGTGTCAAATCAATAGCATTCTTAAAGATAAGGCAAATCTTTTGAAATGTCCTTTAGGATTTTGTTGAAGTTTTGTTTGTTTTTTTGTTTTAATCTCAGTTCAAAAAGGTAGCTGACTTACTCTGTGGTAAGATCATCCATCCTTTTCATAAGGACCCTCTAATAAAAATCAGCCACTCCTTTTTTTGTGGGTTTTTTTAATAATAATTTTTTATTATGTTATGTTAGTCACCATACAGGATATCCTTAGTTTTTGATGTAGTGTTCCATGATTCATTGTTTGCGTATAACACCCAGTGCACCATGTAATACGTGCCCTCCTTACTACCCATCACTGGCCAATCCCACCCCCCGCCCCAAGCCCTCAGTTTCTTTCCCAGAGTCCATAGTCTATCGTGGTTCATTCCTCCTTCTGTTTACCCCCCCCTCCATTCTTCCCTTCCTTCTCCTACTGATCTCCCTGCTATTTCTTATGTTCCATAAATGAGTGAAACCATATGATAATTGTCTTTCTCTGCTTGACTGATTTCATTTAGCATAATCTCCTCCAGTGCCGTCCATGTTCCTGCAAATGTTGGGTAATCATTCTTTCTGATGGCTGAGTAATATTCCATTGTATATATGGACCACATCTTCTTAATCCAGTCATCTGTTGAAGAGCATCTTGGCTCCTCCCACGATTTAGTTATTGTGGACAATGCTGCTATGAACATTGGGGTGCATATGACCCTTCTCTTCACTACGTCTGTATCTTTGGGGTAAATACCCAGTAGTGCAATTGCTGGATCATAGGGTAGCTCTATTTTTAACTTTTTTTTTTAAAGATTTTATTTCTTTATTTGACACAGAGAGAGAGTTAGCCAGTGAGAGAGGGAACACAAGCAGGGGGAGTGGGAGAGGAAGAAGCAGGCTCCCAGCAAAGGAGCCTGATGTGGGGCTCGATGCCAGGAATCTGGGATCATGTCCTGAGCCAAAGGCAGACGCTTAATGACTGAGCCACCCAGGCGCCCCTCTATTTTTAACTTTTTAAGGCACCTCCACACTGTTTTCCAATGTGGCTGTACAACTTGCATTCCCACCAACAGTGTAAGAAGGATTCCCCTTTCTCCACTTCCTCTCCAACATTTGTTTCTTGTCTTGTCCATTTTTGCCATTCTAACTGGTGTAAGGTGGTTTTGATTTGAATTTCCCTGATGGCTAATGATTTTGAACATTTAGCCATTTGCATGTCTTCATTGGAAAAGTGTCTGTTCATACCTTCTGCCCATTTTTCCAAGGAAACAGTAAAAAAAAACTAAGAGGCAGCCCACGGAATGGGAGAAGATATTTGCAAATGACACTACAGATAAAAGACTGGTATCCAAGATCTACAAAGAACTTCTCAAACTCAATACACGAGAAACAAATAATCAAATAAAAAAATCAGCCACTCCTCGTGATTGAGCCTACATACAGCCTGCGTCCCACACACTTCACCAGACTTGGTGCAATTACTGATCCAGAATTAACATGACGCTTTGAAGCTGAGAGTCTTTCCCTATGTTTGAGGGATTGCGTGCACGCCCCTGAATCCAAAGTTAGCCCCGTCAGCAGTAAGTTCCCATCAGCGCCTGGTGGGTGGGCACGAGGAGGGCACGTGATGTGATGAGCCCGGGTGTTACACGCAACTGATGAATTACTGAACACTACAACTGAAACTGTAGTGTACTATAGGTTAATTGAATTTAAATTTAAAAGAAGTCATTAAGTTCCCCCTGTATTTTATAAAGAGGAACAGAGCATGGGCTGCAAATCTGGTGCTGCCACAGCCCCCCCCCCACCCCGCCCTGGTAATGACACCAGAACAAACCGTCTCATGCACACGTGCCCTGGAACTTTTCCAATTTATGCCTCTAGATTTGAAACAGAACGAAGGGGAGAAAAATAGATGGGTTTCTACTTAAAATCCTACGCACTTGAGATGCCTTGTCTTTGCCTTCCAGTCCCTGGGGCTCTAGCCTTTAAGGCACCTAGAGACCCACCCCTCATGTTGTTTTTGAAGCCTGCAGATGCACCTGGAGTTGAGAGGTGAAGTCTTGCTAGAGGATTGGATTTCCAGGCATCCACTTAACCAGAGCCCTAGAACGCAGCTCAGCTGAGCGCTGAAGCCAAGTGGCTGCCGCCGAGAATCAGAGGGTTTGGTGTCCCGGTGTTGGACTTTGCCTCTCAGAGGTCATATGGCTGCTGGCCTGGTGGTTTCCTGAAAAACAGTGTGTGCTGCACGTTTGGGAATGTTCCCCCCCACCCCAGACCTCCTCCTAGTAGGTTCTATGTGGTGGATAACGAGACCCCAAAGACCCAAAGCTCCCTTGGTGAGAAGGCGGGGTACAGAGGAGGATTTCTTTTCCTCCAGGACATGGTGAACACAGTGCCATGATTATCTTTTAGAGAAAAGCTTCCGTCCACACGTGAGGAAGTTCAGAGGCCGAGGATGCTGAGAGTCACAGACTAGCGGGCACCTTGGTAAGGCTAACAAAAGACTTTCTCCTTTTCTTTGCATTTCCCTGCCCATGCTCCTTCCTCCAGGCAAACTAGATATCTTCTGCGGTCTTTGCAAGGCTACACACACTGGTCTAGAATGTATTGTGTCCTGGGCTCTGACAATATGCAGTTTCCCCCTTATTCACGGATTCCATATTTGTGATTTTGCCTATTCACTAACATTTCTTTGCAACCCCGAAATCAATACTCCTGGTACTGTTGCAGTGTTCATGGACATGCACAGAGCGGCACAGATTTGACTTACCCGCTGTGTATGCTCCCACTTGATGCTCTGCCTTCTCGTTTCAACTCTCGTATTGCAAACAAGGGTCCTTTCCGCGGTCTAGCTAGTGCCAAGATCTTTGCATTTTTGTACTTTTTGTTGGTGATTTCAAGGCTTAAATTGGCCCCCAAGCCTGATGCTGACGTTGGCTAGTGTCCAAAGCACACAAAGTATTTGCAAATCAGTGTTCACAGTGACTTTCTAGAACATAATTACTGGGAGAAATGAAAATCAATTGTATTTGATTAGGAGATGAGTTGTAATGGCTGAGATTTGTTTTTCAAATTTTATGACTATCAGTGGGGTTGGTGACGTAAAAATGCTATGACCTTGGAGCATTTTGGGAAAAGAGATGCATGAAGGATACCATCGGATGAAATAAACTTGGAGGGGCATCTGGTAGGATAGGATCAAACTGTTGCTAAAGGAATCCAGGAACCCCTGGCTGAGCATCAGAATAAAAAAAGGAAGTAGAAAATGATTCGGATTTTTGGTCTTTACTTCAGGGCAAATAGACATGGAGGTCAGTTTCTTCTTGAGGTCTTAATAATGGAAACCAATTTAAATTGGGGAATTTTTGTTGCTGGAATTGGGCTATGATTATATTATCATCCTGATTTATTGCTCATTTCCTCTGGTCTATGTGGATGGATATTGTATTTCGCACAACTTAAGTCTAGAAGGAGATTAAGCCATGAGTTTTTGTCCTCAGTTGAGAAATGTATTTAATGTCCTGTGCTGACCCCTTGTAGAGCTATTTCAGGGCCTAAACTGAACTTCTTTCTCCTAGGAACAGAGGGTAGTCGAGCAGCCTCAAAACAGGAAGCAAGACTCCCCTAATCAACCACAAATCTCTTCTCCCAAAGAAGATATCAAAAGAGTAAGTCACACGCTCGATTGCTAAGCCTGAGGAGTTAAGAGAACTAATAACGGGAGGATGTTAGAAATTGTCTTATCCTCCTTTCTTCATGTTTCCCTTAAGGGGTTTCTGTTACTGATGAGACTGGGGTCTAACTTTCTTCTTCTTCTTCTTCTTCTTCTTCTTCTTCTTTTTATTTATTTGAGAGAGAGAGAGTGAGCAAGAGAGAGAAAGAGCACATGAGCAAGGGGAGAGGCAGAGGGAGAGGGAGAAGCAGACTCTCCACTGAACAGGGAGCCCTACTCGGGACTTGATCCCAGGACCCCGAGACCATGAACCGAGCCACAGGCAGAGGCTTAACTGATTGCCCCACCCAGGCACTCCAGAGACTGGGGTCTAACTTTCAAGCAGCACCTTATTGAGAGGATGGACCCGTGGCCCTGAAATTCTGTCAGGGTGGGTCACTTTCTCTCCCTTCTGTCCCCTCCTTCTTGTCCTTAATTCTCTCCTGCTTTTTATATAGCAGACAGGCTTCCCTTGCCCACGGAGTCACAAAAATAAATCAGGGTCCTATGGTTCCAAGGCTTGTGTTAAGGAAGGAGGTAAGAGGTTCTGCTTCCCCCCCCCCCAATCCAGATTTACTGTTAGGGTTGGCTATATATCTTGATCCATAGCCGAAGTCTTGTATGTATTCATCAATGACAAGACCCCAGAGAGCATTAGTATCCTAGAAACCCCATCAAGAAGGAGCACAAGGTTGAGCCAGAACCGTGATGTCAGGGAATGACTCCAAGGGTGGTCTGAGGGGGTTGCCTGCGTGGCTCAGTCGGTGAAGCATCCGGCTCTCGGTTTCATCTCGGGTCATGATCTCGGGGTCGTGAGACGGAGCCTCGTATTGGGCTCCACACTCAGTGGGGAGTCTGCTTGAGATTCTCTCCTTCTCCCTCTGCTTCTCTCCCTGCTCACACATGTGCTCTCTCTACAATAAATAAATAAATCTTAAAAAAAAACTAAAAAACCCCAAAAGTCGCCTGAGGAGTCCAATATCACTGGTCAAAGGTGTAGAGGGCAAACTCAAGTTCAATCTGCATCCGATTTAACTCATGAAGACTGTTTGCAGAAGAGGTGGAGCTGTTTCAAAACTTCTGCGTGCCGCCTTATTTTCTTCAAGTAGGCCTCTGGGTTAGCGGTTCATAGATATCTGAGAACTAGAATCTAACATGGGAGAAGGGGGAAGTCAGCAATGAAGCAAGGCTCAGACTCCTTGGCTGTTGGTGCCCTTGAGGGTTAATCTGAAGGGGAGACCTGAGGAGGTCTCGCTTCCCTCCATTTCTGCAGGTGCTGTGAGGGGTGTGGTCTTGTAGGATGTCAGCTCGACAGGTGCAGACACAGGGAGCTGCTCCCATTGGCATGCTCACCATGCACAGGGACAGAGATTTTCAGATCCTCTTTGTTAAGGAAGAGATATAGAAAAAAATAGCAATTGAATTAAAAATTGTCAGAGGACTTGAACAGATTCTTGTTTTTCCAAAGAAGACATATGAATGGCCAATAGGTACGTGGAAACATGCTCAGTATCACTGATCATCAAGGAAATGCAAATCAAAACCATAATGAGCTATCGCCTTACACCTGGAAGAATATCTATTATCAAAGAGAAAAGAGAGAACAAGTGTTGCTGAGGATGTGGAGGAAAGGGGGCCCTCGTGCACTGTTGGTGGGAATGTAAGTTGCTGCAGCCACCGTGGAAAACAGTATGGAAGTTCCTCCAAAAGTGAAAAACAGGACTACCCTATGATCCCGCAATCCCACATCAGGGTATATACTTAAAGGAAATGAAATCACTACCTTGAGAAGATACCTATTGCTATGAAGATGGAGATTCATGGGAATCGAGGCGAATGCAGGAGACGGCCCTGACTGTGTGTGCACATGAGAGGCAAAAAGGCAAAGATGAGTGCAGGAAGCCAGGAGGTAGCAAAAAGCAGAAGGTGACGTCAGAATTTGAGATATAGGGAACTAGAAATAGAGAAGAACCCATGGCAAGAAAAGTGTATAGGACTAATTTAATTGAACTTTGGGTATGAGCCATTGTTTGCTTCAGCAACAAACTCATCTGCATTTCGCCTTGGAAACAGCCGGAAAGAAAAGCTTGGGCACAGGAAGAAACACCTGGGAGGGAGATGGGCGTCTAGGCCGCCATCTTGCAGGCAGGTGCGCAATCTCGAGGTAAGCGAGGGAGGAGCCGATGGGGGGAACGTGGATATGGGGCCCGGCCTGCGTCAGGGGGATGCCCGCAGGTAAGTGGTGGGTGGAGGAAGACAGCTAAATGAAACATAGAAGAGGCTTTTCTGAGAAGTATATGTTTGCTGAGAAATTTAAAATGTGCTAGAGCAGAGTTATTTTGTTTACACGAGCAACAACCACCACCAGAAAAGGAATGAGATGATTCAGCACTGCGAACAGGACACTGCATGTGAGTGCTCGGTAGGTCTGACAGGCAGGACTAGAGGGGCTCACCGAGAAAGCCTTCGCTTGCCAGCGTGCCCGTTGCCGAGTCAGGGTCACTTAGCCGACTTCTGGTTAGGGTCTGCAAATCAAGGATTACAAGATTGAAGGACGGTTCACTCTTGAACAACGTGGGTTTGAACTGCTGGAGTCCATTTATATGCAGGGTTTTTTCTGTAAATACAGTATGGTAAATGTATTTTCCTAAAGAGTTGCAACATTTTGAAAAAATATATATATATGTATATATAATCTACAACTAACAGCCTGGAGAACACCGTAATATTGTAATAATGTCGGGTGGGGACAGAAGGGGCCACACCTGTGGCGAGTGCCACATAATGTGCAGACTTGTCAAATTGTTATGTTGAACACCTGAAACTAATATGACATTGTATGTCAACTATACCTCAATAATGAGAAATATATATAAGTAAGTAAAATTTAAAAAAAAAGAAATATAAAATGTAAACAAAGAGGGGCCTTCTGTGGTAAAGAGAGATTATGGAGGCAGAGTGATTAAAGTGCCAACAGTGGCAAAATCATTCACTGGATTTGACCACATTGAGGTCATCGGTGATTGTAGAATGAAAGTCTTGGGTATGTCTCTACCTCCATTTCAGAGAGGTTTCTTTCCATTTTCTCTGATGCATCATAACTCTATGGAATAAATCTCATAATTGACAATAATCACCTCCCTGCACTAGGTCCTCAGACCTCTTCTCATCTAGCCTCTCATCAACATTTGACACTGTTGACCACTCTCCTTTCCTTAACTCCCCTCTTTTCTGAGCTTTTGATGTGCAGTCTACTCTTTGTTTTCTATTAACTCCAAAACTGCTCTTCTGTCTCCCCTCCCTGGCTGTTAATGCTAAAGTTGCTCAAAGACTTATGCTTGTCCCTCTTTGCTTTTCACTGTATATTCCCTCTTTGATCCCACCTGCATCTGTGATTTCAGTGACCACTGAAATCGTAACAACTCCCATAGCCAGTCCCAGTATCTCTGTTGAGTCCATACACTTGGCTGCTTACTTGACTTTCATTTGAGTACCTCAAAGTCCCTCCCAACTCAACATTTCCAAAACCAAACTCAAGTTATTCTCCCCACAAACCAGACCGTGCATGCCCCGGTCCTCTTCCTCTGTTCCACAGCTTATAAGTGGCACTACTGTCCATTCTGCTGTACAATCTGGAAGCCTCTGCTTTTTCCTCATATCCATTCTATCACCACGTCCTGCTAATATAACCTCTTAAGGACTTTTCTCCCCCTCTGCTACCACCACATTGGTTTAAGCTACCCTCCTCTATCACTATCTCTACTGAGATGACTTTATTACTGCTTTTGTTATTTTAAACATTGCCCTGAAGTTCTTTGATGTATCTCTCATTGACGAGTGAGGTTTTATGTTCTGTGCCCTTGAAATTGGCTGCACTTGGGACTGCACTGACCAATAAAGTCTCATTAAAGTAGCACTGTGTTACTTTAGAACCGGGTCATAAAAGGCAGTGCAACTTTATCTTGCTTGCTAGAATGCTCACGTTGGAGCCCTGAGATGCTCAGATCACCGCTATGTTCTTAGGAAGGCAAGCCACATGGAGGGGCCACATGGAGGCATTTTGTTGGCAGTTCTCATTTTTGCGCTATCTCAGCCAAAGCCCAGACAAGTGAGAGACCAAGTCATTTAGATGATTCCAGACCCTGGCCATCAATTCACTCCCAGTTTTTAGACTTCCCAGCAAAGGTCCTAAGCATCATGGAACAGCGGCAAGTCTCCCTCTGCCTTCTACTCTCTCCACCTCCCACCTCCACCCCTATCTGTACAAGTTGCAGAAGCACTAAATTAATCAGTATAATCAAAGATTGTTCTAGGGGATGAAAGGTACAGCGTAGGAAAGATAGTCAATGGCATCGTAATAATTGCATTGTATGGTGACAGATGTGGTGAACGTAGCCTAATATACAGACTTGTCCAATCACCATGTTGTGCACCTGAAACTAATGTAACATTGTGTGTCAACTATACTTCCCTTAAAAAAAGGCTGAGAAATTTAGGGGTCATTTGTTGAGCAGGAATAGTAACTGAAACACTGATAGAGCCCATCTAGGTCTGCACGTTGCCACTTTGTTCTTGACACTGCAGATTCAGAATAATCTCCCTACTTAAAACCACTCAGTTGTGTCCTCCTGGCTCTTAGGCTAAAGTTGGAAATTCTTTTTTTTTTTTTTAAGATTTATTTATTTATTTTAGAGAAAGAGAGAGAGCACGTGAGTGCGCAAGCGGGAGCAGGGGAGAGGGAGAGAGAATCTTCAAGCAGACTCCCTGCTGAGCGCAGAGCCCAACTCAGGGCTCCATCCCAGGACCCCAAGATCATGACCTGAGCTGGAACCAAGAGTCAGTCACTTAACTGAGTCACCCAGGCACCCCTAAAGATGGAAATTCCTAATGTGACCTCAAGGACTGAACCAGGAGTCCCCGCCCACATCTTGTAGCACACACACAATCTTTGTCCCCTGATTTCAGTTCTCTGTGTCCCCCACCCTCCTTCCTGCCATGGTGCTCTGCTCAGTTTCCTTTGCCCGCCCTGCTCTTCCCCCCTCTCTTCCCCAGAAAAGGGCAATTCATGCTGCAGGTCACACAGCAGTCCTCCTTCCTCAGGGAGACTTCCTTTGGCTGCACAACTCTAGGTCACATTTCCTCATTGCATGCTTTCACCGACCCCATTCCCTTCGGCATGATAGTTCCCACTATCAGAGAGTGTGCACTTTATATGGAAAATAATAGGAAGCCACTGAATGATTTTGAGCGAGTAATTGGCAATGAGATGTAAAATATATTGAAGTGAGAAGCATGGATACATTTTACATATTGTGTTGTGGTTGTTGGTTTTTGGTTTTGGTAAATATCCCATTGGTGTCTGTTTCTTGCCTTAGACTGTCAGCTCAACTGGGGCAGAGACCATGTCTGTTTCTGCTCCCAGGAGTAGTCTTGCTGCTTTGCATAGATATTTGGTCTTTAATTCATATAACGCTGAGGATATACTCGTAGGATGAATGAACGAACCTTGGGGGTTTAGTTACAAGGTCAGCATTTTTAACCATTATGGTTTATGGCACAGCTTCAGGTTATGGGAACAGTGAAGAGATGAAGTAGTTATCAGTCTGTTCTTCAGAAAATTACAGTCCACGTGTGGAGAGATGCTTTACTAAGATATGTACGTCAATACCTCCATTATAAGAGAGACACGATCCAAGGTGCTTTATATAAACTATGCTATTTATTCTTTACCACTCCTATTTTATAGATCAGGGAACCAAACCCCACACAGGACTTGAACCAAATACTCTGATTCTAAAAACTAGGCTGGAAACATGAGATTTTTCTTGGTAGAAAATACTTTAAGAACAGAAGTGGGAAATAAAGTAGATTGAATCTGATTTTCAGGTTAAGGGATTTTGGGTCTGTTCTGTAAATAGTGGTGATCTATTAAAAGATTTTGAGCAGTAGACTGCTGTAATCAAACTTGATTTTTCAGTACCAAGACAGAGTATCTGGTGTTGGACTAGCCTTCTTACCACAAATAGAGAAGTGGACAATACCTATTAAAATTTTTGTCCAGACTTTGGACAGCAGGCACTGTAAGCCTTGAAAGAAGGAAAGCTATTTAGGTAACTCCCACATTGTCTGAGATTTTCGCTTGCAGGCACCTTCTGAACTGTGGTGCAGGGCAAGGAGCACAAGCATTACTGTGGTCATACTTAGCTGAGAAGACGGTGATCTGAGTTTGGAGATGTCTTGATGTGGAAAGAATACCGGAGAAAAGGGAGCTATACAGAGAAGCACCGGACTCAGCAAAAGAGTTCTTTTGGGGATTTGGCTAAATACTGAGCTGCACACACACAGAGCGTGCAAAGAACATCTGCTAGGAATCTGTGAGCTAAAAATGAGGTCCAAATCTCTCCTAGACGTAGGAGATACTTAAGTTTTAATCAGCCAAGCCGAAGTGGAGAGACCTTGTTGCAACTCTGAGTAGTACGTAGAGCTGGTCTACCATGAGTAAAAGCTACTCTAGACCCACCCAAGTAAGCCTTATAATAAGCTTTCAAAGGATCAAGTGGATCCACAAGTAAATTACTTCTTACTAGAACAATAGTCACAATTCAAGGAAAGTAACAAAATCCAGACACAAAACAACACAGCACCCCAAATATCCAACATATGATAACAAAATCACAAGACATTCAGAAAAGCAGGAAAATGTGACCCCCAAACCAAGAGAAATAGAAACAGATACGAGAGAGATGATGGAATTAGCAAAGATTTTTTAAATAGCTATTTTAATTATTTTCAAAGCTTTAAAGAAAATGTGACCATAGTAAGGACCAAATAGGACATCTAAGTAGGGAAATGGTCATGAAAAAGTAAACAAACAAACAAACAAACAACAACAACAACAAAAACCCAGAAACAAACAAACAAACAAAAAACCAAATGGAAATCCTATAACTAAAACAAAAAACAAAAAAATCTGCAATGAAAAGGTCTCTCAGTGGGCTTAACAGTAGATTGAATCATGCAGAAGAAAAAAAAATTAGGGAACTTGAAGACAGGGTAATAAAAACAAAGAGACTATAGCATAAAAAGGGGAGAAAAGGTGGAAAAAAAGAAAGAAAAGAGATTCAGGGACTTGTGGGACTGTAAGAGTCTAACACAATATTAAGAGTCTCAGAAGGAAGGAAGATTTAAATGCAAAAATTATTTAATGAAATAATCATAAGAACATTTCAAAAGTTGATGGAAAGGGGCGCCTGGGTGGCGCAGTCGTTAAGCGTCTGCCTTCGGCTCAGGGCGTGATCCCGGCGTTACCGGATCGAGCCCCACATCAGGCTCCTCCGCTAGGAGCCTGCTTCTTCCTCTCCTACTCCCCCTGCTTGTGTTCCCTCTCTCGCTGGCTGTCTCTCTCTGTCAAATAAATAAATAAAATCTTAAAAAAAAAAAAGAAGTTGATAGAAAAAAATCCACAATTCTAAGAAACTCACCACCCACAGACAGAATAAATAGAAAGCAATGGCATGCATCATCACACTGCTGAAAACCAGTGATTATAGAAAAATCTAAGCCAGAGGGGAGGAAAATATATTACCTATAACAGAATGATAAAAATGATTGTGTTGTCAGAAACTGTGCAAGCCAAAAAAAATGAAACAACATCTGTAAAATGCTGAAAGGAAAAAAAAAAAGGGGGGGTTAACCTAGAATTTTATATCCACAGAAAATATCTTTTAAAAAGGGAGTTAGGTGTTGTGGTGAGTGCTGTGTGTTGTGTAAGACTGATGAATCACAGACCTGTACCCCTAAACAAATAATATATTATATGTTAATGATTTTAAAAAAGGAAGATGAAATAAAAAATATTTGTATGCAAAGCAAAGCTGAGAAAATGTATTACCAGCAAACCTTCGTGAAAAGGCAGGTTAAAGGCAGTTCTTCGGGGTAAAGGAACGTGATGTGAGATGGAAGCAAAACACAAGGGAATGAAGAGTGTAGAAAACGGTAAATATGTGGGGAAATACAAAATAATTTCTTTGTTTGATAGTGGATTTAAGACATCATTTACTGTTTAAAGTAAAAAGTCACTAACCATGTATTGTAGGGCCTTAATTCATGGACAAGTAATAGGCATCACAACAATAGCCTAAAGGGGAAGATAAAACATATTGCTTTAATGTTCTTTCATTTTATTTATTCAGTATAAACTACTGGAAGGTAGACTGTGAAAACTTAAAACGCATCTTGTAAACCCTGGGAACCCGTAGCAGCAATAAAAATAAAGAGGTTGAGATAATAAGCCAATAGGGAAAAAATGCAATATTAAAATAATTATTCCAAAGGATGTCAGAAAAGGATGAATAAAGAATAATAAACAAATAGCAACCAAACAGCAAGATGATAGACACAAACCCAATATTAATATTTACATTAAAATATTTACTTCGCTAATTAAAGGCGGAAATTGTTAGACTGGGTAATAAATAATAAATAATACCAATACTAATAATGCCAGTTTCTGGTGTCATTCAGGTAATACTGGGCTACTTACTAAGTAAGTCAAGTCATGGTTGCACTTAAGTTCGCACAGTGCTTCTCTTGAGGAAGGAAATCTCTGTGCTAACAATGCTTTTGATTTCCTCTACAGCATATGGAACTTGCAAATTCAAAACTAATCTCCTGTAATTCAATTCTGCAAATATTTGAAAAAAATTAGGAATGGTTATAATTCCATGTAACTACCACTTCTGTTTTGAAATAATGTTTCAGAGAATGAGAATGTATAAAGCAAAGCATTTGGCTATGGAAACATTGGAAAAACAGAAGTTTAAAGGATGTTGTAAATTCTAGATCTTTATCTGGGAAAGTTAATCATTTTGAGTACGACCTGAATAAACATTCATAGTGGGTTTAATAATGTGGAGCTAGTAAGTGCCTAAAGAAAGGCTTATGGAGGTGGGAGGAAGTAACGGGGATTCAGTTCACTGTGTGCGTGGAGCAAATACAATGTGGACATGTGAGTGTCTAAGATAGCCTTGACATTACCAATGAGTAGGATCCCAATCTACTCGAGATAAAGTAAATTATACTGCAGAATCATAGAATTTTAGAGTTGAAAAGAAGAAAGGAAACGGACTAAATCCCCCAATTAAAAACAGAAAGTGTCAGTTGGGATTATTAAAGCAAAGCCAAAGCATATGGTGTTTACAAGGCACACATTCGGTAAGAAGACACAAGTACAATGAAAGTGGGGAGTATGCCACGTAAACTCTCTCCGAAAGCTGGAGTGGCTCTATTAATATCAGACAACATAGATTTTTAGGATAAGGAGTACTGCCAAAGGAAGAGACATTTCGTAATGTTAAAAAAGGCAATTCATCAAGAAAGTATTATAAAGTATATGCACCCAATAACAGAGTTTCAGATCACAGTAAATAAAAATTGTCAGAGCTAAAGTGAGAAATCACCAAATCCACAATCATAGCTGGAAATTGCTTTGATTTTCTTTCAGTAATGTACTCTTTTTTTGTAATAATTTTTATTATGTTATGTTAGTCACCATACAGTACATCCCTAGTTTTTGATGTAATGTTCCATGATTCATTACTTGCGTATAACACCCAGTGCACCATGCAATACGTGCCCTCCTTAATCCCCATCACCAGCCTATCCCAATCCCCCACCCTCTCCCCTCTGAAGCCCTCAGTTTGTTACTCTTAACCATAAAACTGACCCAAAACACCCCCAACCTCTTTATGATATAAAAAAAACTCAATAAACACAAGTGGTTGACCCAAACTTACTGACATTTACAACACTTCACCCAATAACCACAGAATATTCTTTTCAAGTGCATATGGACCATTCACCATGGTAGACTGTCTTCTGCATCATAAAACAAATCACAACACTAAAAGTATTAAAATCATATAGAGTGAATCATCTGACCAAGAGAGAATTAAACCGGAATTCAATAACAAGTAGATATCTGAAAAATTCCCACATCATTTGGATATTGAATAATGCACTTTTATATAATCGGTGGGTCAAAGAAAGAGTTACAAGAGCAATTAGGCAATACAGGGAACAGAATGTGTGCACATGTGTGTGTTTATATGTATATATTTGTGTGACAGAATTAAAGCAGTGCTCAGAGAGAAATACATAGCTCTGATTTATAGTGCTCATGAGTTAGAGAGGGAAGGATTAAAATCAGTGACCTAAACATCTATCTTGAGGAAGACAGCAAAAGAACAACATTACAGTTGACCCTTGAACAACATGGGATTGAACTGCCTGGGTCCATTTATAC
Source organism: Ursus maritimus (assembly GCF_017311325.1). NCBI lineage: Eukaryota > Metazoa > Chordata > Mammalia > Carnivora > Ursidae > Ursus > Ursus maritimus. The sequence continues at coordinate 78,689,135 of NW_024426774.1, forward strand.
GTATTTTTTTGATGATAAATACAGTATAGTACTGTAAATGTGTTGTCTCTAACTCCTGCATTGTTTAAGGGTCATCTGCAATCAAACACAAACTTTAGGGGCGCCTGGGTGGCACAGCGGTTAAGCGTCTGCCTTCGGCTCAGGGCGTGATCCCGGCGTTATGGGATCGAGCCCCACATCAGGCTCCTCCGCTGGGAGCCTGCTTCTTCCTCTCCCCCTCCCCCTGCTTGTGTTCCCTCTCTCGCTGGCTGTCTCTATCTCTGTCAAATAAATAAATAAAATCTTTAAAAAAAACCACACAAACTTTATACTTATAGGTAAAAAGCTGAATATTTTCTCCTTAAGAACAAGCAAGATATCTGCTCTTCCCATTTCTACTCAATATTATACTAGAGGCCCTAGCCTGTATAATAAGACAAGAGATAAATAGACGTAAATATTGGAAAGGAAATATAAAATGATCTCTGCTTCCCAAAGAAATAAGTCTGTATGCAAAAAAAATAATAACTGGGTGTTATACACAAATAATGAATTATGGAACATTAGATCAAAAACTACGGATCTAGGGATGTACTGTATGGTGACTAACATAACAATAAAAAATTATTATAAAAAATCACTCAAAGGAATCTAAAACATAAAAGCTTCTAGGGCTAATAAGTGGATTTACAAGGTCGTAAGATAGAAGAGCAATATATGGAAATACTTTTTTTTCTATACTAACAACGAATAGTTAGAAAATAAAAATTTTTTAAAGAAAATGACTTACAATATGTGTAAAACATTTACATTGCTAACTGCAGCACATTGCTGAGAGAAATTGAAGTAGATATAAATAAATGAAGAGATATAGAACATGTTTATAGTTTGAAAGTCTAGGGGGTGCCTGGGTGGCTCAGTCGTTAGGCATCTGCTTTGGGCTCAGGGCGTGATCCCGGAGTCCTGGGATCGAGCCCCACATCAGGCTCCTCCGCTAGGAGCCTGCTTCTTCCTCTCCCGCTCCCCCTGCTTGTGTTCCCTCTCTCGCTGGCTGTCTCTCTCTCTGTCAAATAAATAAAATCTTAAAAAAAAAAAAAGTCTAAATAATTCTAAAATGTCAATTCCCTTCAAATTGATCTACTGATGCGAGGTAATTCCAATCAAAATTCCAGATTTTTTCTTTTGCAGCAATTGTCAACCTGATTCTGTAACTTGTATAAAACCATAAAGAACCTAGAATAAGCCAAAATAATTCTGAAGAAGAAAAAGTTAGAAGACTTAATACCTGATTTTAGTACTTACTATAAAGCTATGGTAATCAAGACTGCATAAGACCAACAGAAACATAGACAAACAAATGAATGATGAAATAGAGTCCAGAAATAGACCCACATGTATATAGTTTTGACTAAGACACAAAAATACTTTATTGAGAAAAAGATAGCTTTAAGAAATAAGAATACGTATGAACAATGGAATATTACTCAGCCATCGGAAAGGATGAATACCCACCATTCGCATTGACAGGGATGGAACTGGAGGGGATTATGCTGAGCGAAATAAGTCAAACAGACAAAGACAATTATCATATGGTTTCACTCTTATGCAGAACGTAAGGAATAGTGCGGAGGCCACAGGGAAGGGAGGGAAAACTGAATGGGAAGAAATCAGAGAGGGAGACAAACCATGAGAGACTCTGGATAATATAACAGAAAGCTTGATGTTTTGCATTGTTAAGTTTTGGGGGATAACCTGTTATTTAGCAAGATGTAACTAGTACAGGTGGGCATAGAGGACCTTTCAGAGGTAAAGGAAATGTTCCATATCTTGATCGAGGTGTCAGTTATGTACATGTTAAAAAAACTCATAGTGCCGTACTCTTAACTTCTGTGAATTTATGTAAATTGTAACTCAAGACAATATATTCTGTATATAAAAACATTTAGGTGTAGGAAGTTTCTTCCAGTGAAAGAGTACATGAAGAGGTGAAATTGGCTTCCTAGAGATAAATTTGTAAAAAGTCTGGCATATTTCAGAAATCTTCCAGAATATGGTGTGAAAGTTTCTCAAAATATATAATTGAGGGACGTTTATGTAAATATCCAACAGTCGGGCACAATCCTGGGAGGATGTGGACCTGTTGGCAGACACCGGAGACTCCTGCATAGTAGATACTGTTGCTTCTCGTGGCTTCCACCAGACTCTGTGATATCTGAGCAGACTCTTCAGTTCTCCCTTTACGGCTGGAAGTTGGGTGGTGCGAATGTCTCTGAAAAGAGGTGCCCAATATGAGAGTATAATTCTCCAATTGTTAAAATCATTATTCTCCTAGGAGTAGGTAGCATCTGTCAAAATTTAATTAATGGGGGAAACAACAGAACATCAGACTAATTCCGTCAGGTTATGAGAAACTGGAATGTTGATAATATTGCTGAATTGGATACAAAAGTGCTTAAACCCTGTCTGTTGTGTTATCTTATGTGCCGGACAGGAACCAAAAACTTGTCCAGCTTATCAGTTTTCTGCAAAGTAATCTCTAACTTTACAGAGTTGCAAAATAGCTGAGCTCTAACCAATTTTGAATCAAAATTACATTTTTTTGAGAGAATATGATGATTTCCAGACTGGCTTGTTAGAAAATGTTCTAGACTGGTGATGGGTAGTAAGGAGGGCACGTATTGCATGGTGCACTGGGTGTTATACGCAACTAATGAATCATCAAACTTTACATCAGAAACCGGGGATGTACTGTATGGTGACTAACATAATATAATAAAAAAACATTAAAAAAAAAAAGAAAGAAAATGTTCTACTCTTTATTTTTTTACATTATTTTCAATATACCTTAAACACCAGTAAACCTTATGTTGATTTCAGATTGAGGATCTCCAACTCATTTTTGTCTTTTATCTTCAGTGTTCCTTGGAATGAATGTGTTGGGGAACCAGTCAGTTGAGCAGAGGGTGTGCAGGAAAAAGAAGAGGCCCTGGAGATGGTCCAGGTTATGGGCTATGAGTGCCTGAGTAGATGTTGGTGACGGAAAGTAAGAGGACACGTGAGAAAGATACTGTGTTGTTAGAATCAGTGAGATCTGGCACCTGGTTGAACATGGAGGGCAAGGGAGAGAGCTCCAACGTGTTGAGCCAGGGGACCAGGGGCCCATTAATAAACACAGAAACCTGCACTTGGGGGCCGAAGGAGAGGGAGTGAGAGCTGGAAGGAGGGGTCAGTGAGGCAGGAGAAGAGCCAGGCAAAGTAGCAACTTGACTTGGGGCGCCCTTATCTGATGGTTCGGAGCATGGCGCTAGACTCTCCTGCAGATAAGGGTTTACATTTTAGCTCACGGCCTACGCTTAAACAAGTTCGTCATCTCTCCAAGCCTGTTTCCTCTTTTATAAAATGGGGAAATACTAGCTCCTTCCCTGGCTCGTCACGAAGATTAAAGTACAAGAGAGTGTCACTGTTCAGTGCAGTGCCTGCCACGTGATAGCAGTGCAGGAATAACGCCACTGCTGGCACTGTTCTCATGGAGTCCGGCTGCCTAGCTTGGAAGGGGTGTGCCAAAGACGAATTTTGGAGCCAGGAGACTGAGAAGAGCCCACTGGATTTGGTACTTAGGGCACTGCAAACTTCAGTGAGAACAGTTTTAAGAGACAAGCAGGTGGGGGTAACCGGATTCCAGGGTTAAGCAGCGAGTGGGGTCTTGAAAAGTTGGACACAGTGAATGTAGGGGTTATTTATTTTTTTTGGTGGAGTTGAGCACGCAAGCCTAGGGTGTAGATCAGGGAGTGGCAAGGCTGTGAGGAATGTTGTTCGTTCTAGCTCTTCTGAGATCAGGAAAGACCGGGATATGGTTGCAGACTGAGAGGAAGAGCCTTGTGGAGACCACAGGGAATAACAGCTGGCATAAGATTTTGGGGAGATGATTCTCAGAGTCCATAGTCTCTCATGCTTCATTCTCCCTTTTGAGAAATAAACTGAGGGCTTCAGAGGGGAGGGGGTGGGGGAATGGGGTAGGCTGGTGAGGGCACGTATTGCATGGTGCACTGGGTGTTATACGCAACTAATGAATCATCGAACTTTACATCAAAAAACCAGGGATGTACTGTACGGTGACTAACATAATATAATAAAAAATATTATTATAAAAAATTTTAAAAAAAAGCAAATCAAATGATGAAATCAGAAATAAAGGACCACTAGAAGTCTAAAAAAAAAAGATTTTGGGGAGATGAAAACAGAGTGGGTTGAGAGAAATTTTTTCCCTCAGCACAAGGAGGGAAGCAGGAAAAAATGGAAGAAGATAAAGGGAGCTTGAGTTGAAGAAAAGTGCGGTGAAGTATATATCCGTGTTTTCATCATAGCGGGGTGACAGGCAGGTCTGGGGAGACTGTGGAAGTAGGGTGCGCACTTGAGGGAGCTGGGAGCTGCATGGTGTGGGCACACAAGGGGGAGAATCTGATAGGGAGACCATGCACGAATTGAGAAGCTGGCGTGGGGGCTGGGTAGGAAGGAAGGAGGGGTGACATGGCCTATGTGAACAGGGATGACTGAGGACGAGCATGGCTAAGGTCAGGACAAAAAGCAGCTTTAGGAAGAGCGAGTAAGGCATGTGGCAGGCTGGAAGGAGGCAGAGAAACTTCTAAGATCAAGTTTTAAGTCCAAGGATGATTGATTACAGATTGGTTGCAAGGTATGTCTCTGCCTAAGCGTGGCTGAGGACAGTGGAGGTGAACCTTGTTCAAGTGTAGGAACTTGCAGGTGGGAAATAAAGCCAGAGAAACAGAAGCAAGAGAAGTGGGGCAGCCAGCCCAGGGGCTCAGCACTCACCGTTAGTGGGGGCGTCCAGACCGGAATCACCTTGTGAGAGTCCTGTCAAGCGGTCAAGGTGGGACCAGTTCCTGAAACCCAGTCTGTCCCCTGGCCTGTACGCAGAACAGCTTCGGAAGGCCTGTTGGGTACAGGGAACTTTTGGCTTGAGTCAGGGAAGGAGGCTCCGTTCTCTTGTGATTTAGCTTTGCTCGGTGAGAACTCTCTTGAAGGGTCTGGGATACCAAGTTATTCTGCCAGCTGATGCTCCCCAGAAATAGAAGTCTTTTGTGTCTATAGTACCCAGAAAGCCCAAACCCCGTGTAACCACCGTTGCAGTGGGGGCTGGGGGGGGGGGCAAATGACTGTGCTTTCCAATGAAACAGTGTGGGTAGGAAGGCTGGGAATTTCTGAAGAGAGGAAGTTGGTTTGGCCTCAGAGTTCCTTTCCTTTTGTTTGTTCAAATTAACATTTCAGTTTGAAAGTCTTAAACCTCCTAGCATTATGATTTCTATTTGTTTCTGACAGGACTGTTTTCACCCTGGAAACAGAAGTATGGGACAGGCTTGAGTCAAGGTTGCCAAGCAGAAGACTGCCAGGAATCTCTTTTTTACTGATAGTCCCAGGAGATTCTAGTTAATTACATATGGGAATCACAATTGAGAAATACTGCTCTAGGTGCATATTCCAGCTAAAACTCCTCTCACCTATGTGATAGGCCAGGAAAGAAATCTGTACTGATTCATACTAGAATGTGAGTGACTAATAGGAAATTATTGCATTCAGCCTCCCGTACCTCAGGATACAGTTACATCTCAGCAGGGACACACACAACTCAAAGGAATGACAGTGGTGGTGGAGTGTCTTCCCAGGTTCTGTGAAGTCACATCACATGGCAGAAGACTATAAAGAAACACGTCCTCATAAAGAATGGAATGTGTTCTATAAATGATGAATGAGTCAGTGTTCTCTTGACTGCGAAGAGTTTATGTGGGTAAAGACTTTTCTACCACACACATTCTTCCAAAAAAAAAAAAAAAAGCACATTCTTTGTGGATTTACAAGTCTTATAATGAGTTCCGGGCCAGATAATAGATCAATGAGATGGGAGCCACACCTCACGACTGTATAACTGTCATTTTTTAAAGTGCTCTTCTTACTAAATCCCCCAACAATTCTATTAGGACCATGATTATCTTTATTTCCTAGGTTAGGTTCAGAAAGCCTGCTTTGCTCTAAGTGGTAGAGCTAGAACCCAAACCATGTCTTCTCACTTTAGCACCAAATCTTTCTGGTGCTTCCCAGTGGCCCCTGACATCATAGCTGACCCCACAGAACCTTCTTCAGACCTGTCCTCCATCAGCGTGGTGCACCTGTCCGATATCTTCTGCTCCCCAGGAGATCATCGTGTCCCCAGTGTTTGTAAATATCCAGCCAGATTTGTAGCAGATATCCGGTTTCATGTTGAGAAAGAACAATTTTTTTTTCTGTTAGGAAAATAGATCTCGATGGAGAGCAGTAACTGCAGTGTTCCTCAGTAAAGAGCATGAGGCTTGAACTTGAATAGGAGAAGCCAAGCAGCACGGCTGGCAGGTCTAGGAGTGGAGGAAAGGGGTGCTAAAATGTCGGAGAGAGGAAAAGATGCACAGATATTGGCGTGTGGGAAGTAGGTGAAAGAGAAAGGAAGGGAGCTAGGAAAGAGGAGTGATTTCTTTCAGGAAGGGGTGAGGAAGTATAACCTGCTGGATGGCAGCTGGATGACTCCAAGGGCTTTAACTACTTCTTGGGGGACGTAGTGACCTGGGGAGCGTGATGTGGGAAATGGGAGGTGCTACACCTTTGCGGCTGGGATAGAAGCCATCAGCCGGAGGCACTTCTTGGCAAAAAAGCTTTCAGAACCCTCTTCGTAGTGCCCCTTGGAGCTATGTCACCAAAGCAGATGCTTGCAGTCTGAACATAAATAGTATCCACTCAGAAATACAGTGCGCGTGAACTTCCCCCGGAGTCAACAAGGAAAGATTCATCACTGAGACTAGTAGCAATGCTTTATTTCTATTTTTTTTAAGTTTTTATTTAAATTCCATTAGTTATCATACAGTGTGATATTAGTGTCAGGTGTACAATTTGGTGATTCAACACTTCCATACATCACAAGGGCTTCCTTAATCCCCATCCCCCGTCTCACCCTTCCCCCCACTCCCCTCCCCTCTGGCAACCACCAGTTTGTTCTCTATAGTTAAGAAGGAACCAAGGGGCACTGCTGAGCTGTCAGGACTGGTGGAGCAATCCCACCGGTAAATACTGGGTAAATACTGGTGACTTAGGTTTATCTTCGTATTCTTAGTGATAGGAAGCGCGTCCTTTACAATTTTGTCACATGAGTTTTTAAACTGCCTTCGAGGGCAATGTTTTCATGGGCAGAAAAAACGATTCAGAAGTGGTTTTTGGTTTTAAAACTAATATTCAATTTGTCAAAGCTAGAAATTTTTAAAAATTGACTTTATTATGGGTGGAGTTCACTTAAAAATCATATCATGACTGTATGGTGACTAACATAATATAATAAAAAATCATTTAAAAAAAAAATCATATCATGCCACTTGTGAGTCTAGCACATTTTAACAACCTTTAACACCAAACTTTTATTCCCTTTACAAATTTAGAAACCAAATATCTTCAAATATTTTCACACTGCATTTATAAATTTAATGTATTTGATTTTTTTGCTTTCTTTTCTTTGGCTAAAACCTTTCTAAGTATTGAATTCTTCATTACTTCTCATATGTTTAAGTTCTCTCAGGGTTTCCAAAGCTACATATAAACTTAAATTGTTATGTATAAATAAGATTAGTAAGGATTCTATTTAAAATTGCAAGTCTAGGGGCGCCTGGGTGGCACAGCGGTTAAGCGTCTGCCTTCGGCTCAGGGAGTGATCCCGGTGTTCTGGGATCGAGCCCCACATCAGGCTCCTCTGCTATGAGCCTGTTTCTTCCTCTCCCACTCCCCCTGCTTGTGTTCCCTCTCTCGCTGGCTGTCTCTATCTCTGTCAAATAAATAAATAAAATCTTTAAAAAATAATAAAATAAAATAAAATTGCAAGTCTAACTCAATTGCTCAATTACACTTCTTCTTTTTTTTTTTTTAAGTAAGCTCTATGCCCAATGTGAAACTCAGGACCCAGAGATCAAGAGGTGTGTGCTCCACCAACTGAGCCAGCCAAGTGCTTCTTAATTATATCTTCTAAAATAGATTTATAAGACTGTCATTCTAACAGGTTGATCTCTTAGCATTCAAAGTACACGATTGCAAACATGCTGATTCCTTAACACACAAAAATCATGCTATGGTCATGATTCTCATTACACTGATGTGTGCATCTTCCTCCCCAGGTCTAAATACCAATAGCCCAGCATGGGTCCTGCATTTCTAGTGTCTCAAAACTTTTAATGATTATTAAAAAGCGACCCAGTTATTTATGGATACACTTTATGAATGTACCCTGATAGGTGGTCTCAAATCCAAGGTCATTCTATTGACAAATTGTATAAAAAATATGTAAAATAAATTGCATAGACTTCTCATTTCAGGATGTATGTTCAGATTTTGTTAACGAATCCATTTGAATTGTACATAACGTCCTGACTTAGAGAAGCCAGGATGGCTACATAGTGATACTTAGTACTGCCAAAACGGTATTCACATCTTAGGGTCACCATGCTCATGCCCAGAGCAAGCAAAATGAGGCAAGCAGCCTCCCTTGCAGACTGATGTCTGGAGTGTTACAAGCCAATAAAAACATTTGAGGTTTTACAGTGAGGATTAAATGAAATGATCTATAAAACCACCGAGCCGAGATTCTGGTAAGTAACAGGTGTTCAAAAAGCTAGCTGTAAAAAGAAGGGACTGGACAGAAATTGAAATAGAAAATTAGGGATTTTAAAGTTGTTTTAGTTCCCTGTTATGATCATCTCCTTTATCTCAGTCCTTACCTTTACTCTTTGGGAAGAGATTGTAAACATTCCCAGGCAAGCTGTGTTTCAAAGCATGAGTCATGATCAACATGGCTTAGTCACTCTGCGTACATGATGCCTTTCGCAATAGTCAGGATGGAAAAAACGAGCTCAAAAATAGAGTGACTCAAACAAGACACGTATTTATTCCTCTCTCATGTAACAGCGAATGGGTAGCCAGGTGCTCTGGGGCTCACAGATGGATCCACTTCAGGAAGTCATTCAGAATCCTGAATTCCATCCCACCGGCATCCCGGTCATTCCTGGTCTAGTTCTCATCCCCGCGGAGGGAACTGATTTGCCATTCTTTCTACACTGTAGCCCATCGAGAGGAGAATGTAGACTGTTTCTGTTCGACTTGTGATATGGATACCAGATGCTTGTCATACAGAACTTAGCCAAGAATTTTGGTATTTATTTTATAGATAATACAGCACGTCTTTCTATAGAAATATTTAGTTTAAAATTTTACTCTGTTACTGTTTAAGCATCAGGGTGAAGGGTTAGTTTGTAGAAACAGGAATTATCCTATGTTTAGGCAAATCATGCCATCTGTGTGTTATAATTGGAGAGGACACCAAGAAGTGATTTCTTCCCTAAAATAGCCCCTCTATATGAATTCCCACCATTAACTGTGTGTTCAATTCTCCCCATTTTTCTTATTGCTCCAATGGAGGCAGTACATGTAATTACCAAGTTACCCTGTATAATCTGTGCTGCAAAGTGGTTAGTCTTCAGTTGTTTGGGAATAATGTTGTTAGGGTTGGGAAGGAAACTAACAGTTAAGTTTCTACTATTGCCAGACATCGTGTTAGCTTTTTTCACATTATCTTATCTATACCATCCAACAACTTGGTACTATCCCCTTTTCACAGGTGAGCATCTGTGACTTATATTAGAATTTAAGTGACTTCCTCCAGATTAGACAGTTAGAAGGTTCCTAGGGGGAGCAGTGGTCCTAGAGAGAAAAGGAAGGTCAAAGACATGTGTCAACTCCTTTGAGTAAAGAGCTCTGCTCAATGGCTTCATTGGGTCTGCCTTTGAATTGGTCACAAATTAGTTGTATATGGCCTAGGACACATCCTATCACATCATCAGGCTTCACTAGAAATGAGAGCTGGGTGTAGATATTCTTTAAATTATCTTTTGTTCAAGATTTCTGCTTCATTTTCTCAACTTTGACTTCTACTGAGTGTTTTAGGCACATGTTAAACTGATATAATCCATTTTACTAAGAAAGTTATCTGATGACACTTTAGCTGAGTTTCTAAAAGTGCAGTGTTGTCTTTTTGGCAGCCTTTTTGAAACAGTGTTCAAAATCTCCTGTTTCATTTTTACAGTTGGACTTTCAAGGTTGTTGAGAAGCTCAGAAGCTCTCTTATCTAATGTCACTCAGTCGATGGAAGATTTGGTGAAGGAGACACTAGGCTTCCTCTCTGAGCTGACCCTCTACCCAACTATGGAACCTGGAGAGTTAACCCCTTCACTCTTAAGCTGAATGTTAAAAAAATTTCTGATCTTTACCAATTCAGTAGTAAAATGTTCTGGTACTGATCAGGATTCTGCACCCAATTCCAATGGGTGTGTGGGTGGGTGGCGTAGGAGGGGGTGCGGTTCCCATACCAACAAACAATTCTCACATAGCATCAGATCCCACAGGTTAAGGGCTCAGTCCCACCCACCACCACTTCAAACACCAGTTGCAAATCCAGGTGTGTCCCATGCTTCTGACCAACTGGCTGTAGATCAGAGGTTCTAATGATCCCCTCCTTGGGTTTGATTAATTTGCTAGAGTGGCTCACAGAACTCAGAGAAGCATTTTACTTACTAGATTACAGGTTCATCACAAAAGGCTATAACACAGGGACATTGTGTGTGTGGGGGGGGTAATGGGAACAGGGCTAGGAGCTTCCATGCTCTCTGAGTGTGCCACTGTCCCTGAATCTTCGTGTTTGCCAACCTGGAAGCTCTCTAAACCACCTATTATTGGGATTTCATGGAGGCTCCATTTCCAGCCCCTCTCCCTTCTCTGAAGCCTTGGGAGAGGGTGGGACTGAAGATTCCAATTTTCTGATCCTGGCTTGATCTTTCTGGTGACCGGTCCCCATCCTGGAGCCCACCCAAAGCCACCCTCAATAGAACAAGAGATGCTCCTACTTTTCCTTTCACATAGGAAATTACAGGGGTTTTAGGAGCTCTGTGCCCGACACCAGGGGCAAAGACCAAAATATGTATTTTCTCTTATCTCACAGATAGATAAAAAATGCAGTAATTCCTCGAATTGCATTTTTCATAGGATGGCTCAAAACCTTTATATGCACTTGTCGGTCATTGGCATTTTTCCTTTGTAAATTGTGGAGTTGATTTTTAAAAAATCACTTTTCTTACTGACTGGTAAGGTCTCTTAATGAATTAAGGGTGGTAAAGACTGACATAGAAACTTAATCTTTTTTCCCCAGTTTTCATTTGCCTTTTAATTTGTTTAAAGATTTATGTATTTATTTAAATTATAGATGAGAAACAGTTAACATTTTCACCATGGAAAGCCTCAAATTTTGGGAGCCATCACTATCCATAAGGTTTTATTGACATATAAAATTTAAAAATTTTATGTGATTATAGCTATCTTTTCCTTGATGCTTTCTTGTGCATTTTATCATGGTTACCAATCTAGATATGTCTCCATGAAGATAGGATATGCCTATTATTCCAGCTTATTCTTTTAATATCTAATAGTGACCTGGAATATAGAACATGCATAATAAAGTTTCTCTAATAAATAAATAGAAGGCGTATGGGAAACAATTGTCCTAGTTGTTTCCCATACAATTCCATACAATTGAATAGTTAGGGTCTGTGTTCATCCTTGTCTTGGCCAAAGTGGGCTTGGACAACCTGGAATGGAGGTGGTTGACCACTGGTAGTCAGGTTTAAATTCCATGTGGAGACTGGAGAACAGAGGTTGTAAACTGGTTTTAAATGATTACAGAAGGTTACGGGAGGAGGAATTTCCCAGCAAGAGACAATAAACCCCTTATGCCATTACTGAGGCATGCATACGCCATGACTTCCTTTTTTTGAGTCTTTAAAATAAGGGGATTTGTTGTCTAAATTTAGGCTAGGTGTCATTTTGCCTGGACTTAGAGGGAGGATGGAAGAGCCTCTTCTGTTTATTTGGGACATGCCCTTCTGCGGACCTTCCACATCGCAGAGCCAAACTTCAGAAATTTGCCAATGCCCCGTCATTGAGAAATTGAGAACATCATAAAAGTGTGTGTGTGTGTGTGTGTAGGAAACGAACCCTCCTGATGTAAACAGGAGTATCTAGGGTTCTCTTTTGCTTTAGGGTATGTGGTCTTGCATCACCTTTTATTTCATGTGATATCCTTGGCCCACAGCTATATCCTTGACTTTTGAACAGCACAAACTTTTGGATTGGTGTATATTCTGGGGTCTGCTTTTGCAGGAATAGAGTCGTATTTTCCCAGAGTGGAGACCAAAGTTGTTCATCATTACCCTTACATAGACATAATATATAGAATGTAATTTAAAAATTCACAAGTTAAAGCTAGAAACACATTTGCTATAATACAGTCCACAAATAATACATTTCACTGTAGGAAAGTCGAAATGCAGAGGGGAGAGAGGAAAACAAAAATCATTTATATTCCTACTCACGCAGATAATCATTGCCGAGAGCTACTGTCTCATTAGAGCTTTTTTCTGTGTGTGTGTGTGTGTGTGTGTGTGTGTGTGTGCACATATGTCCTTGCTGCAAGTGTGCCTGTTATTACAAATTGAGGTCATAACTTATATTCCATTTGAAACCTTTTTTAGAGCTTTATTAAGATATAATCAACATATATGAATTACACATACTGAAATTGTACAATCTGATAAGTTTTGACGTAGGGATAAACCTTTGAAACCATCATCACAATCAGAATAATTAACATATTCTCTACCCCCAGAAGTTTCCACACGTCCTTGGAAGTCTCCGCCTGCCGCCTATCCCACCCCATCCCCAGGTATCCACCGATCTTTCCGTCCCTGTAAATTAGCTGGCATTTTCTAGAAATTTATATGAATGGAATCATATAGCATGTGCTCTTTTTCATCCAGCTTCTTCCATTCAGCACGATGATTCTGAAATTCATCCATGTTGTTGCATGTATCAATATGTCATTTCTTATTATTCATTTAAAAATTATTTTATTAAAATTATTTTATTTTCATTGTTCATAGTGGTGTCAACACTCTCAATGATCCTGCTATGAGAAATTTGTGTGTTCTTTCATTTTTTTTCCTCCCAATTGGTGTGGCTAGAAATTTTTAGAAAAATTTTTAAAAGATTTTATTTATTTATTTGAGAAGGAGAGGGAGAGTGAGCATGGGAAAAAGAGAGAGAGAACCAGTGGGAGGAGAGGCAGAGGGAGAGGGAGAAGCAGACTCCCCACTGAGCAGGGAGCTGGTGTGGACGTCGATCCCAGGACCCTGAGATCATGACCTGAGCCAAAGGCAGACGCTTAACCAACTGAGCCACCCAGGTACACCCTGGTGTGGCTAGAAATTTATCAATTTTATTCATTTTCTCAATGAACCAGCTTTTGGTTTCATTGGTTTTTCTTTCTTGTTCTTCTGTGGTCTACGTCCTTGGTTTTTGCATTGATTTATATTATTTCCTTCCTTCTGCTTACTTTGTGTTTCCTTTGCTCTTCTTTTTTCTAGTGTCTTTGGGTGATAGCCAAGACTATTGATTGGTGGACTTTATTCTTTTCTAATTTAGTGCTGTAAAATTTCCTCTAAGTACCACTGAGCTCCATCTCCCCAATTTTGATATATTGTGTTTTTGCTTCCACTCAGTCAAAATACTTTTGAGTTTTCCTTTTGATTTCTTTGACCTGTGGGTTATTTAGAAATGTATTACTTAGTTTCCAAATATTTGAGGATTTTCTAGATACCTCCGTGTTGTTGATTTCTGATTCAATTCTATTATTGTCAGATAACATACTTTTCTTGTATGCCTTGAAGCTTTTCAGATTTATTGAGTCTTGTTTTAGAGACAGAATATGGACTCTCATGGTAAAGTACCCATGTAACTTTGAGAAGAATAAATATTTTGCTATTGTTGGATGGAGAGTTCTACAGATGTCAATTTGTTGACAACATTTTTCGAGTTTCCTATATGCTCACTGATGTTCTATCTATTTATTCTGTCAGTTACTGAAATAAGGATATTGAAATCTCTGACTCTAATTCAATTTCTGTATTTCTCCTTGTAGTTTTTATCAGTTTTTCTTCCATGTATTTTGAAGCCCTATCATTAAAAGCATAAATATCTAGGGTTATTGCTCTATTTTCTTGATAAATTGACTCTTACATCCTTATGAAGTAAACTTCTTTATTCCTGGTAATATTTTTTGCTCTGAAATCTACTTTGTCTGATATTAAGATTGCCACCCCAACTTCGTTTTCATTGGCATTTTTATGGTACATTATTGTATATCTTTTTTTCTTCCTTTTACTTTTAGCCAATTTGTATTGCATTTAAAGCTAGATTTGTACAGGTAGGTTTTTTTTTTTTTTACCAGGCTTTCCTTTTTTTAATCCAATCTGATAGTTTAATCCAGTCTGATTCACATTTAAGGTGGACATTGAGTTGGTTAGATTTAAAACTCTCATCTGGGGATACCTGGGTGGCCAGTCGGTTGAGTGTCCGACTCTTGGTTTTGGCTCAGGTCATGATCTCGGGGTCATGAGATCGAGCCCCACATTGAGCCCCCCATTGGGCTAAGTCTGCTTGAGATTCTTTCCCCCTCTCTCTCCCCCTCTGCTCCTTCCCCTGCTCACACATGTCCTCTCTCTCTCTCTCAAATAAATAAATAAATATATAAATATCTTAAAAAATAAAGCTCTCACCTTGCTCTTTGTTTTCTATTTGAGCCAATTGTTTTTTGTTCTTTTCTCTTTTTTCTGACTTTTTTGGATGAATTGCATGCTTTTTATGACAGCAATTTTCCTCATTTTTAAGCTCTTCACTGTTACTCTGTTGTTCTTTTAGTGTTTTTTTGAGCGTTTGTAGTATACATCTTTATTTTATTTTATTTATTTTTTTGCGAGAGTGCGCGTGTGTGCACAAGCAGGTGGAGAGGGTGGGCAGATGCAGAGGGAGAAAGAGATTTTTTTTTTTAAAGATTTTATTTATTTATTTGACAGAGATAGAGACAGCCAGCGAGAGAGGGAACACAAGCAGGGGGAGTGGGAGA